>NC_140594.1:1126185739-1126408676 GCF_964204655.1 Triturus cristatus
CACACACACCCCCACACACACACCCCCACACACACACACACACACACACACCCCGCACACACACCCCCCCACACACACACACACACACACACACACACACACACCCACACACACACACCCACACACACACCCCCCACACACACACACACACCCCCACACACACACCCCCACACACACCACACCCCCCCACACACACACCACACCCCCCCACACCACACACACACCACACACACACCACCCCCCCCCCACACACACACACACCCCACACACACCACCCCCCCCACACACACACACCACACACCCCCCCCCCCACACACACACACACACACACCACACCCCCCCCCCACACACACCACCCCCCACACACCACACACCACACACACACCACCCCCCCCCACACACCACACACCACACACACACCACCACCCCCCCCCACACACCACACACCACACACACACCACCCCCCCCCACACCACACACACACACACACACACACACACACACACACACACACACACACACACACACACACACACACACACACCCCACACACCACCCCCCCACACCACACACACACCCCACACACACCCCCCCCCCACACACACACACACACCCCACACACCCCCCCCCCCCCCCCCACACACCACACACACACCACCCCCCCACACACCACACACCACACACACCCCCCCCCCCCCCCACACACCACACACCACACACACACACCACCACCCCCCCCCCCTGTGCTGTAAACCCAATGCGTTCTTCCCAGTGCGGTGCTTGCCCTGAAGACGTGTGCTGCATTTCAAGGCACAAGTTTTTCGAATATCAAATAGTGTCATGACTAGGGGTGGGCGGAATTTGCGTAGTTGTGCTGCGCAAAGCTCTGCGAAAAGGTAAAAAAATCTTTGCGAGCACGCAGAATTGCTTGTTCGTGATGCTTTCTTTCCTGTTCGCGAAAGCTGTGTGGGGGGGGAAATGTCACGAACACGCATTTTGAGAACGCGAACAAGCAAATTCTGTGAAGCCACGGAACGCAGAATTTTGGGCGATTCCGGGTTCTCCGCGGAACGCAATATTATCCAAATTCCGCCCAGGCCTAGTCATGACTTGTGCTGCTGTTTTTAATTATTTGTGTGTTTTACATTTTGCTTTTCTGTGTATCTCTTGCTTTCTGCCATTTCTACGTTCAGTTTGGTTGATTTCTGTATTTTCTGATTATTATTGTACGTGGGAGTTTTATACCAATATGAGGTCGGCGATTAAAGCAAGTGTTTTTATTTTTTTTTATTTTTACAGCGCTCTGCTTCTTGTTCATGCAGAACATTTTGTTTGCTTGTCATTCGATGTTCAAGACCACTCTGAGTTAAAATTAAACTGAGGTCTGGGGACCCATAAAACATTCTCTTTACCTTTCAACTTGAAGGGGTTTAATAGGCTCGACCTGGATCTTTCCTTGAATATGCTCTGCCTCTTTGGATCTCCACTTGGTGTCCCCGTCAAGTTGACCTTATTGCCACCAGCTAGGCACAACATCGTGTCCCTACTAGAGGTACCTGGTAGGGAAGTGTTGGGACTCCAAGGAATATTTGATAGGCAAGTTTTGGGTTCCTTGGGCCTACCCATCATCACCTAGACAACTGCAATAATGGTTTTAGTGTGTAGGAAGTGATGGCGCTCAGCAGATATGCGTAACGTGTGTATGGATGAGCAGGTCGGTATGGTGCTATACAGGAAAGGGGAAACACCTGTAACCCCTCAATACGTATAGGGAAAAGAAAAACCCTAGAGCAAAACGATGCAATGTAATCCTGTGCACACATACAATTCAAATTGCGTAGATGCAACTTAACCACACTAGTAATGTATACAGAGTTCTTTAGCAAAGAAACCAGAATCCTATCTGGACGTAGCGTCCAGATAGGATTCTGGTTTCTTTGTTGTTTTTTTACTCTGCCCATTCCTGTAGTCATTTGATGAATACGCCGATGCCTTTACACAAAACATGTTTTGTCAAATGTGTACACCCTCAATGGGGTTTGTTCTTTTGGGTTTCCACGTGTTAGGTGTGACCCTTTCGTGGTCAGTAGAGAGGGTGCATGCTTTGTACTTGCACCCCATCTTTGTATCATTCCCAGCCCTGAAGAGTCGTGGGATCAATCTTCCCCGATGAAACATGTGTCGGCCGGTTGCGTTTTTACCATAAGAATAAAGAATCTCCAGTATTACTAAAGAACTCTGTATACATTACTAGTGTGGTTAAGTGGCATCTACGCAACTTGAATTGTATGCGTGCACAGGATTACATTGTACCTATCGCCACCTGACGTCCTACACGATTCTGCTCCCCACAGAGATCCGTAAAATAATTCCAAAATTCAGTCTCGGTTGATACTTTCCCGAAGTCCTAGACGTGGAAGTAATATTTAGGCAAATCGCACCAAGAAGTAGTTCTAGTAAACGGGATCCTGTCACCAGTTCCCAACCTATGGCTATGCTGCCACCTTGTGGCACCAATAAAAACTGCTTCTGCAGGCTGTTCAGCTCTGCGCTCCGTTCCGCCCCTTTCCGCACACGGGCTCCCGCCTGCATATTTTCTCTCAGGGTTGACAGCGCATTATGTACCCGCTCTTTATGTACACCCAAAGGAGTATTTATCTCTACACTCATTCTGTTGGCTGTTTGACGGATCATTCGGCCTCCTTAGGAGTGCTTTCAGTGGAACGTTTGAGGGACCTTTTACATTTCAAAACTATACAGAATCTTCACACAATAAATTATTTCTCTCATAGGTGCATAGTATGCATAAATAGATCATTTATTTCTTTTAACTGCCTTTATTTGTGTTGGCTTTACCTGTTTCCTAACTTTATGCTATCCGTGTGGCGGCCCTTAAAGGCGCAAGTAAGGCCGGCAGAAGACTCTGATCAGAGACCCAACAGGCTCAGAGTATTGACGTAACTTTAACCTGCTCCTACGTCATAGACGTCTCTCATCCCCAGCCATCTCCCCTTGCACGGAAATGCTTTTTTTTTTGCTCATTGCAGTTCTTTGGCTTTTCTCCCTGTCACTGCTCAGCTGTGAAAATACTAGTATTTGGGAGCTAGGAAAAGATTCATGTTTGGGAGCTATAAAATCTATGGAAATACTAGTGTTTGGGAGCTATGGAAATACTAGTGTTTGGGAGCTATGGAAATACTAGTGTTTGGGAGCTAGTGTTTGGGAGCTATGAGAATACTAGTGTTTGGGAGCTATGAAAAGATTAGTATTTGGGAGCTTTGCAAATATTAGTATTTGGGAGCTTTGCAAATATTAGTATTGGGGAGCTATGAAAAGATCAGTGTTTGAGAGCTATGAAAAGATTCATGTTTGGGAGCTATAAAATCTATGAAAATAATAGTATTTCGAAGCTGTGAAAATACTAGTGTTTGGGAACTATAGGAATACTAGTGTTTGGGAACTATAGGAATACTAGTGTTGGGGAGCTATGGAAATACTAGGGTTTGGGAGCCATGAGAATACTAGTGTTTGGGAGCTGTGAGAATACTAGTGTTTGGAAGCTGTGAAAATACTAGTGTTTGGGAACTATAGGAATACTAGTGTTTGGGAACTATAGGAATACTAGTGTTCGGGAGCTATGGAAATACTAGGGTTTGGGAGCCATGAGAATACTAGTGTTTGGGAGCTGTGAGAATACTAGTGTTTGGGAGCTGTGAAAATACTAGTGTTTGGGAGCTGTGAAAATACTAGTGTTTGGGCGCTGCACTGAATGGTAGAGGCTTCAGTTGCGTTTAAGAGAAGGGAATCTTTTTGTTACTTGTACTACAAGCCTTGCCACGAAGTCCCTGCTAATGTTGAGGGGATGGAAGCACAGAGTGTTGAAGTAACTCTACCAGGGAGTTTGCTAAACGCATCCTTTAGAGGTAAGTATTATGTTTTGTCGCAGTTCAGGACTTTGGTCTTGGAAACACTAATCGGGGACCTTGGGGCGCTTCATGAAGCAGCCTTTAGGGGGTTTTGTGAACAATAACGTGTAATTTTACAGTGCACGTTCACATCTTGGAATATTGTGATTTTGAATAAAAGCTGTTTGTTCAGAATATAACTGCCATGATCGGTTTCTTTATATAGGGGTAATTTTACATATACTATGTGCGTTTATTCTTTTTGATATGACTTGTACCAATTAATAAAGCCACTAAATTTGTATTAAAAGACAGGAAAGAGAGGAGTAAAGGTAGCAATGCGCAGTCTCGGAACTAAACGATAGCAGTGCGCAGTCTCAGAACTAAACGATAACGTTCTGAATTACATCTTTTCCAAATTGTCTATTTGTCCTGGAAGAGGCATAAAACGTGTAGACCTTGAATAATGTATGTGGGGTGGCTCGTATATCTGGTCTGCAGATCTGCCTGGTGGGTATGTTATTGAAGAATGCTCCAAAAGTTGTTTTTTGCTTTAAATATGTGCTTTAAAATTTGCTGAGATAGTTTCCTGTATGGGGACAAGCAAAGAGATGCAGGTGGTGGTTAATGGGCGGAAGTTGTTTTAGATATGGACTTGCTCTCATCCGTAACACTATTGGTGGTTAGACCTGATCACTAAAACATTAATCCGTTTGTTTGCCTTGATCAATTCTGATAGCATGATTTTGTGCAGCACCATCTCTACTGCAGAGGGATGTAGATGCCAAAATAAGGATGGGGAATCTACATGAAAGTCAGGCAATATCCTATGGATCACAGGATAGATGTGACCTGAGCATCACCACATCCAGGAGTATGCTTCAGAAGTGCATAGGGCAGTTGCGGTGCTCAGCTGCTTTTTACACCTTACCTAGAGTTGGAATTTTCACCTTCGGTGGAGAACTGTTAGAAACGGGATTTCTGGTTGGCTAGGGCTTGCGCCCAAGCCGGGCATAAACCACCACTCTAGTCAGGGCAAGGGAGTTGCACGCTGAAGATAACCCCTGCTCACCCCCTTGGCACGAGCAGTCGGGCTTATCCCAGAGGCAATGTGTAAAATGTTTGACACACACGCACACCCCTTCCCCCAACCCCCTTCCCCCCCCCCCCCCCCCAACCCACTGGCACCAGGTCATAATTTACAGGGGGTTATATACACGGGACGGGGCCAATCTGGCCACTGTCAGAACGATCACAGAGCACAAGTAACAAATCTAAAACGCAACCAGTAGCTGCTGGTACCATAATGACCTCCGCATTATCACCTGCTACATAAACACATTTTGTCTGCATCCTTTGATATTCTGCAACCTCTGTAGGCATAAACACATTGCGCAATAGGCATCACCTGCTACATAAACACATTAGGCAATAATCATGGTGCATAAATCACATTTCGCGACAATCCGATTAGGCATAAACATCCTTGTAGAGCCTTGCGCCCTACCCATATCACCAAAATGACCCCAGGCCAACTGGCCTTTCACTGGGGCTCAAATACCCTTTGTCCAGAATGTCAGGGTGTAACTGTGGCCCTCCACTGGCCCCTTTGGCTGCTAATGCAGCGCAAACCACTGTGTGCAATGCGCTGGGGGTGTGGGGTGCAACTCACCCCCTCCTCAGCATTAAAAGAATTGACCCCCTCTGTTGCAGCTGCCCGCGCTCTTGAGGTGCAGCTGTGGAAATTGGCTTTGGCACCACTGTGCCTGGCGAACCCCACTCTGGGACTCAAGACAAAATAGCCCAGCGTTACTGCTGCCCGCACTCCTGCGGTGCAGCCGAGTACAGAAATGAGCCCTGGCACTAACTGTGCCACTGAAGCCCCACTCTGGGACTTCTAAACAATATGGCCCCAATGTTGCATCTGCCCTCCAACAGGCGGGTCATCTGTGCGAAAACACCACCAACCGTGTGCCCTACTTTCCCCCCCTCTCCGGGGCTTCTCCTGGTGCCTCCGATTGGCACTAGTAAAGTGACCAAGACAAGATCAGTGCTGGCACTTTCTGTGCCCTGAGAGCCCAGTTCACTGGGCTCTGTCTGGTGCAGTCACTCTGCACCAGTTTCGGTCCATGACACCAGCCCCACTCACTGGGGCAGACCGGCACTGACAGTGTGCCTTGGTAGGTTCCCACTCGCTGGGACCTTCCTTGGCACCTCCCCTTCTCTGTGGCCTCCACCTAGGACTTCGGCCCGCAGTCCACGATGCTCCGGTCCCCTTCCGTGAGGCTCACTACTGCGGGGTAGGCTTCGCTCCGTCCCCTTCTGGACTCCTATGGTGCTGCTCCCGGCTGCAAGGCTTCGTGGAGCCCCCCTCACCGGGGCTCCTCTGGCCAAAAACCTCGTGGCAGTCGGAAGGCGCCAACAATGTGCCTCAGCCCGTCATCTCAAGAGCGAAGCCTCGGTCGATCTGGGCTTCCTGCGGGCCTCCCGTCATGCTCCTTTCCGGCCTCCCCCACAACCAGGCAGGATGCCTGACTTCCGGGCCGGCCGCGCTCTTCTCCAGGTCACTGCTCGCGAAGCAGCGGCCCCCTCAGCGGCGTACCAATGTGGGGTGGGCTCCCGCTCCACCACACATGCGGGGTGGGCTCCCGCTTCTTCGGCGAAATGCGGGGCAGGCTCCCGCTCCTCAGGAGCACAATTACAGCGGGGTAGGCTCCCTCTTTCAGATTCACAAACGCGGGGTGGGGATTCCCCATCAAGGTGGGGAATCCCCACATCAGGATTCCCTCTAAATAAGTCGCAGCATAGCGCTGCAGAGCCCCAGCACTCTCCCCGTCCCAGGAGAGAAAGATCTAGCCCACAAGGCACTTAGGCAAAGTTCCAGGGGCACATGGCTGGGCAAAGTAACAGCAGGCAGGTCAGCACGCTGGGGCTCCTTGGTCAGCTGACCCCTCCGCTGCCAGGCAGGGCAGCAGGTCCATCCATAGCAGCGGTTCCTCCTGGCAGGCTGGCAGCCTGCCGGCCGCAAGTCCAATTAAACACAAGGAGGCACATCTCATCGGGTCACAGCCCCTGTACTTATACTGCCAATCCTTTGATCTCCTAGGCAGAGTGTGTCTGTGCCCAGCCAGAACCAGTTCTGCCTTCTCTGGTGTGACTTCCTGGCAGCGGGTGGAGACGGCATGATCAGAGGCAGACCAGGCCTTTTGAGGTGCAAGGAAATCACCTCCCCCTTCCCCAATTGCAGCCCCGACCTATTCAGCCATTTCCTGACCCACCTAGACTATCTGTAGCCACTCCTGCTCCCCAGCCTTCTGTCATCCAAAACCCAGACAGGCAATCGACATTCCAGCAGAGACACACAGGATGACTGAGCAAGAAAATACCTACTTTCTAAAAGTGGTATTTTCAAACACAGAATGTAAAAATCACCTTCACTAAAAGATGTATCTTTAGATTTTGAGTTCAGGCATACTAAACTTTACCACGCTGCTCCTCTCATATTGGGAATTACCACTGAAACACTTATCAGGGAATCCCAATGCCATCCCTATGAGAGGGCAGCCTCACAGCAGTGAGAAACCAAATGGCTGTTTGTCACTACCAGGACATGTCACGCACTTAAGGTACATGTCCTTCTTTTTACCTACAATGCACCCTACCCATTGCAGAGATTAGACTAGGCCTGGGCGGTAAATTCCGTTCCGCTAGCGGAATTTGCGTAATTTCGCGTCCTGCGGAGAACGCGGAATTGCCCACAATTCTGCGTTCCTCGGCTTCGTGGAATTTTTTGCTTGTTTGCGTTCTCAAAATGCGTGTTTGTAAGATATTTCTCCCCGAGCACGCAAACAGCAATCGCCAAAAGGGAAAAAAGCATCGAGAACAAGCAATTCCGCGTGTTCGCGGAGATTTTTTACTGTTTCGCGAAGTTTTGCGTAGAGCGACTACGCAAATTCCACCCACACCTAGATTAGACACAGACCTATTTTGTTTTGGACTTGTGCAGGCAGGAGGAAGGGATATTATTCAACATTGTGAAAGATGTAAAAGACAGAAGTTTTCCATGCCAACATTGCAATTCTTTTTTTCATTGCAACCTTACGTAGTTAACATTTAACTTCTTGTATACGAGGGAAGCCAGAACCTAATCTGTCTTGGAAGCCTGGAGTCTGAGCTGAAGAGTTGCCAGTGACCAAGATGATGTATCTTCTGGGAGGGGCAGTCAGAGACCAGTGTACAATATCTTTGGTAGTTTCTCTCATTTACTTCTGGTGTTTCAGGGCCCTGAGAACGATTGCTGTGCACAGGGTAACTTTGTTGGCCCATCAAGGCTGCCTCTACGTCAAGGTGTTGGTTTGGAACATGGGTACAGTATGACACTGTAATCGTACGGTAACATTTAGACTTTTATTTTACTAGCGATAGGCCTTTACTTCATAATAAGAGACAAGTTGGTAGTTAACAACTCTGAAACCGTAAATAATGAGCGTTATTCTACCTCAATATCCACTCAAAACCATCATCCGACCGTTATATCATCGCCAAACTATCGTGGATCAAAACATCAACGGGAAGTATACTGCTGCTTGAAAGACACCCAGGCCCAAAGAGAAAAAACCCTCTTCTGTGCATTGACCATAATGGAACTGCATGTAAACTTCGGAACCATGTAACCGCCTGGGTACCGTCACAGACCATATCGCCACAACAGCAGGGGTGGATAGATTGTATACATCAGATATACTTCTAACGATGTATACTACAATGTTTGTATTATAGCGTGTATACTAGAAACCATGCAACTTGTAATGAACTTTTATAACCACAGATCATGTAACCGTCAATTATGGGGTGGATAGATTGTTTATTATGTAAAGTACTCTGATACCGAAGGGTCATGTTTGCTCTATATTAAACACTCAAATAAAGAAATGGAAGAGAACTTTGCTGATTGAGGGACCCTGTACTGATAAGGGCCTGGTATCGGTAGACCCGTAGTACCAAAGTAGTGTTGCAGAGTTCTTATCCTGAAGGTAACCTTCATTTTATGGTGCAAGCCTTGAAAATCTGATGATGGAAGAGGATGAAAATGCAACCAATGAAAATTCTTGCAAGGCCTCCATTTTGTGTTGTGTGTGCATCTTTTAGTTCATGACACAGCATGTGATGTTCTCTACAGGATGCACCTTGCCCAGTTGACTGGAGTAAATTGAATTTCTTTCAGAAACTTGCACCAAGTTTGCAAGATCTGTAGGGCATCCGCTTGAGCCTCTGTCCATGCTCTCTCAAACTGCTACTCTATGGATGCAAGCTCAACATTACCTTGTCTTTGTGATAAAATATTTTTGTGAGGGATTGGTATAAATACATTTCAAACATGCCTTTAAATCCAGAAATATACATGGCTATATATTTCTGGACAAATCTTAGTATATGGTCGGATACAATTCTGATTTGCCCTTTTCCATGGGTGGGCCATCTGGTGATCTAAGAATGTCAGGTCGATGCCTGGCTTCAGCTCTCCAGAGCAGGACTTCTTCCCTAAAAGTTGGAAGGAAAAGGTAAGTGTGCAGAGGGCACAGATGTGTAGAACTTTGCCCCACTTGTTGTGCCTCACATTTAATTTAAAGACCCACAAGAAGCAGAACAAAGTTCACTTAACTTCATAATGGGGCTGAGTATATGGATTTGGAGCCCCAGAACCATAGCAGTTGAGCAGCCTCCTATGTGTACCTCAAGACACCTGAATCCTTTTAGGGCGGTGTAGAGCTTATGCTTACTGGAGTACGGACTCGCAGTCTGAGTGGACTTGGAGCGCTTGCGGGCAGAGGGGGTGTAATAAGCCAGCTGCTTCTCTTAGGCTTGGCAAATGTCAGTGTTTATTTTGCCATAAATGTTCACCACCTCTTTTTGTCTGTTAGGATCCCCTGGATTCAGTACCCGATTATCTATGACATCCGGTCCAGACCACGGAAGATCTCCTCCCCGACAGGTAGCAAAGGTGAGTGAGTGCTTGAAGGCCATTTCCTAAAACATTGAGTTTTTGCGGCATACTAGCCGTGTTTCCCCTTTTATCCACACACAATCAATAGAAATGGCATCAAATGATAAAAGGAAAAAGTCAACGTTTAAATAGCCATGTAGCTGAGAAGTTAATGTTTTTACTCTTATTACTTGCAAGTACTGTTCTAGCTGGCGACTGTTCAGTAATCTGAAATGTAAACAAATGATACAAAAGAAGGCTCGTGCTTCGCATCTTCTGAGAATAAGAAAAATCTACGTTTTATAGCAGCACGCTGATTTACATTGTTTCTCCAAATGTTGCAAACCAAGGTTTTACTTAAACTTTGTGTACAGTAATGGAATTGAAAAAAATGTA
Organism: Triturus cristatus; assembly: GCF_964204655.1. NCBI lineage: Eukaryota > Metazoa > Chordata > Amphibia > Caudata > Salamandridae > Triturus > Triturus cristatus. Next base: position 1,126,196,024 of record NC_140594.1, read on the forward strand.
CTCCATGAACCCATATGTGGGGTCAGGGTGTGGCAAAGGGAAGGGGGTGGAGTCACGAGCGGTGCTTAAAAAGCAGTCGAAGGTCAATTTACACATTTATTTTTGAAAAATCTGCTGCAAACAAATTGGCAACAAGGACATATGACAGAATCTGTTCTAGATTATTTAATTGGTCACAAAGTGGCTGCATTTTAAATTATCTTCCAGGGTTGACACCTGCTGCAGACATCTGTGTGCCCAGCAGTTTGGAGGGGATTATAATGAATGTATGACGGAATTCCGCATGCGTTTTTCACGCATGCCTTAGGAACTCTGTCATTTGAACGAATGCGTCTTTAGCACGCATTTGTTCTGCACGCAAGTAATTTTAACGACTTGCCTTAGGGGAGCGCTGGATATTGGAATAATTTAATTTACTGTTCTAACTCCAGTCTGCGCCAAAGTAGGGAAGGTGTTGGACATTAAGTTCAACACCACTCCACCATTGCGCCCCCCTAATGCAAGTTGTTGTAACAATTTGCGTGTAGAACGATTGCGTGCTAAAGACGCATTCATTCTGCCGCCGGCGCTGTGAAGGCGCAGCGTGATTGGGGCTTCCTCCTAAAGGACATTTCTCGATTAGAATAGTGGTAATATACCTCTGGTTGTTACCCTAGTTCTGGAAGAGTTCTGTGTTTTGTCAAGTCACAGTTTGGACTCTTGATATAGCATAGAGGTTAATGTGCCTGTGCAAAGCACATTGTGTGACCTGCAGATCACAGATTTCTATTCTATGTAGGTAGGTAAGTGGTCGACTGCTTGTGACACTGAGCTCATTTTGTTACTTTCAGTTCATAAGATGAAAATCTTTTAATATAGCACAGTGATTTATTTACCGGCATCAAGGAGCTGTAAATCACGAACTGATCCTTTTTGCCCTGCTCTGGAACCTGGGCACTGGATTGCAGGACATGCGAGGACGGTGACTCTACGGCTTCTTTCTAAAAGATGTGTTATGAGTTCTTCTTTAGTGTAGAGACCTATGTCACAGTTTCCGCTCATAATCTAAATGCAAATATCATCTGCCTAGGAACGTCAGTTAATGTAATCTGTAAGGTTACTTTCAGTACTTTGCGTGAGACCTTCTAAAGCATTTAGGGCCATATGTAGGTAAATTACATTTACCGATTCTTAAATACCGAATTTTACCGATTCGGTATTTATGAATCGGTAAATGTAATGTAGGTAAATTATTACCGATTCGGTAAATATCGGTATTTAAGAATCGGTATTTACCGAATCGGTAATGGCAACTGGCTTCCCATTCATTCCTATGGGCCTGGAGGCCCATAGGAATGAATGGGAAGCCAGTTGCCATTACCGATTCGGTAAATACCGAATCGGTAATAGGGGAGGCATTATCATGGGTGGCAGGGTGTCACATTGACACCCTGTTGCACCCCTGATTCGTGCATGTGTGCACATGTGGCGCACATACATGCCCTAAGGGCATGTATGTCTGCCACATTGCACATTTCAAATAGCACAATAATGCTTTTTACAGGTATTCGTCATTTACCATCAACTTTTAGTTGGTGGTAAATAACCAATCCACACACCGACGAGACACTCCACCCTACATATCATTTCAGGATTCGGTATTTACCGATTCGGTAATTTTACCGATTCAGTAAATTACCGAATCCTGAAATATGCCCCCTACATAGCAAAAGCCTAAATACCGGTCGGTAACGGGGTATTTACCGAAAATCGGCCGTTACCGACCGGTATTTGGCTTCCTACATATGGCCCTTAGTGGCAAGGCATTGAGTGACCTGAAGTCATAAGAAAGAGGCTGCTGCAGTCACATGGAGCAGGGTAAGTGCTTGCATCCTTGCAGCTTTTGGCTTAGATTGAAATGTGCTCACATAGAGCAGCACTCAGGGACACACTGATGGAAGCTCCTTCCCTCATACATTCCAAACAAGCTTTGGTAAAGCCAAAAAGGCTGGCCGTGGCAAGCGTGCAATCTTTATTTATTTTGCAAACAGGAAAGTAAAATGTTAAAATATAAATACCGTAGGCTAAATGTGGTCTGCATGAGATTGCAAAACTACAAGTAAAAGATGACCCATTGCCAAAGAAATGTAAAAAACATGGAATGGAAACAGAAATAGATGCACGGATTATTCTAGCAACCTTTTTAAGTTAACTACTTTTTAGGCAAGCATGGACAATCAAAATGTCATAACTCCTTTTCAAAAGAGCCACTGGCTGAGCTGGACTGACCATTGCCACATGCTGTATGCTGCGGTTGGTAGCAGAAAAATGTGAATGACATTTGAACAGAAGAAAAAAACTGACTGAAGGTGTGTGTGTGTTGTGCACGATGAGTGAATATATGTGTGTATATATACATTTTTCATTTCATAGGTGACATGTGTACATTTGTCTGAGGACGCATGTACGCTCACCATTTAATCACGTATGCAGGCACCTTTTAAAAAAACATGGATAGTGACGCATGAACATGGCTTTTTTTCTTTCCTTTTTTTCTTTTGGCTGAGGCAGCACCGCATTGCCAAAAATGTTTTTTGCTGATGGTGCACAGCAGTGGCAGTCAGACGTGGATCCTCTTTTGGATAATGCTGGAAGGGATTTCTATTAAAAATCTAAATTCACGATTCCCATTCAATCGATTCATCAACTCTATTCAAATCAAGCAGCCTGCAGACTTTATTCACTGTGTTGCTAAGTTTCATAATTTATATTCATCAATTTGTACCAAATATCAGCATGTAAATGAGCCACCAAGACATTTTGTGTATCTTCATTTTGAACATTCATAAGGGAATACACCTTACATAAACATAATCCTGATTAGATACAAAAACTTTCTTTGTTTACAGAAACACAACAAACATTTGATTTCACCTTAACGAAAAGCATCCTACTTATTTCAAGTCTTCTTTTCTCAAGTGAGAGTGATACCTTGTGTTTGTTTTTGCTCATATCAAAACATTGCCTTTTATTACACTCCCTAAAAAGAGTTCCGATGCCCCAGATCGCTCCTCATTCTAGTTATAGCTTACACTTTTCCATCTCCTTGATGTTGGGACACTCGTTCTTGCAGAACTTCCCCAGGGCCCAAATCCTTATTCTGCCTTTATATAATCGAAGTATGGTTTTTTAAAATAAATATTCTTCGGTTAGGTCACAAAGCTTTATTTGCTAGATGTGCTGATATTCTTAGTCCTCATATATGATCTCCGTGTAGCTTTGGTTAGGTGGCATCTGATCCCCCGGTTACTTCCTGACTCCCTCTGGAAGTGACCTTGCATTGGACTCAAGCTGCTATGTTTTTTCTTTAACCTCTGTCTTGATAGTCCTGCTCTCGTTTGGTAGCTCGTCCAGCCCCAGTACCCGTTGCACTGGGCAACAGCTGTTCTGGGACTGGCCGTGCTACCAAACAAGAGTGGGACTATCTGGACCACGATTCAAGATGAAACGCAGATTAGGATAGTACTAGGATCCTAATGGGACTCCGTTTTAAACCTGGATTTTAAACCTTTACAGTGAAGCATGTCAGTAGCCTCCCCACTATAACTCTCTAGGTTAATATCTCCACAGTAACAACCTTTCTCCAATTTTCGGCACTAAGCGCGCTCTCCACAATATTTCATCATTTATTGTGAACGGGAAAGCTTGAGTCGGCCATAGTTTTTATACCAAATCTTCCTCTGGCTGTATAACCTTTTGGCTTATTAGACTCTTCTCCATCTCATGTAACACAATATCATCATCTTCCTGGTCGCTTTTTGTCTTGTCCTCCTAGTCTACCTTTGCACACTTATTTGTTTTACTTTTCTCTGTAACTTTGCAAAATTACAATGCTCGGCATTGATGGGTGAGGTTGCAAAAACCATTGAGGTGGTGTCGACATACAAGTTATTGTACACATTCTGTCAGTAAGGTACCTCTGTCTTTACTGACTTAGTATATGTCTCATTTATGTAAGTATGACACAGATGTACACCGTGTTCTTGTACAGTGTTTGATCACCGTAATGAAGTACTTCATATCGATACCTGTAGTGCAAAACCTAATAATTTCAGTACCACAATCTGTGTAAGTAGCTCTTAGGACTGTTTCCATAGACCTAATCCAGAACCATCTATCATATTCTCCTGACTCCTTCGCATACAATATGGAGTCGTGTATAGGGGGTGCACATTTGTGCACTTCCTTCTTAACTTTGCGTGTCATGGCATGTGTTCCACAACATTCTTCCTGATGACATGCACACTGACAAGCAAAAAAGGAGCTTGTGTGAAGATGCATCCCTCGTACAGACCAGCATCTCTCCAATGTCAAGATGTGCCTTTGCAGTGGCGGCTGGGAACTACTGCAAGTGGGGGGGAGGGGGTAGAATTACATTAAATAAATTTAAATTAAAAGTTACTTACCGTGCAACAGCTGACCTCCTCGCTCCGGTCCTACTGTTTGTGACGTCAGGGCTCCGGCCAACTCCCTTAACCAATTCTGGCGCTTCTCTCATGCAGTTAACCAGCATGAGAGAAGCACCAGGATTGGAGGGAGCGCCCTCTGTCTGCGCTCCCAAGGGCACTGGAGGCCTATACTTGCTCCCTGTAACAGAGTGGCTTCTGTAATGCTGCAACTTGTAGCCAGTGGCTGTTGGAGACGCTCGTTGCCAGTTTGTAGTGTAGAATTACACACTGAAGCGAAATCTGAATTCATTCTTTTGGTCTCCAAAACCTCACACCAGGCTCATTCACAGGTAGCTTCAAACTCCCCAACTGGAGCTGAATTTCATACCAGCATTCCTTTAGAGACTTTCAGCTTGTGAACATACAACCTCTAAGCAGAATACAGCAAACTATGTAACGTACCTTATGCTGTCCCAACCACATACCCATTGATGCTGTATACTACGGATCCGCCCTTCGTTCAGTTGCCTATCCTCTTTATGTTGTTCTTTCAACGCGCACTCCTGCATTTCCTTTATTGTGTTCCCCGAAAGCGGATTCGCTCGCAGCCGAACCTTGTTTTTTTAATTTTCTTTTTCAACCACCAATGGTGGTCATATACTGTGTTCATGGTTTTGCGTATATTTCCTCCTTGTGCTCCCTTTTGTACGAAAATGGTAGAATCCGCAGTGATAGGTTTTCTGAATTCTGGTTTTAATCAGAACCACATGTTCGGATGTGCCAAGGCCACATGCAGACATGTTTGAGTTGGGGAGTCTCAATTGCTTTGAACCTTCAGGTCAGTTAGAGCAATGCGCCCACTTGACAAATGCTTGGACCATTAAAGGTGTTGAACAAACTGTTTGTAGGTCATACCATGACAGATTTGACTGAATACCAAACGCATTGATCACTAGATTGTCGACTCCTCTACAGCCAATGCACATTTTTCCCTTCAAGGACCTAATGTTGAAGGTTGCTTTTTAATACCCGTTACCGCAGTAGGTCAAGTTAGTGAGATTCTGTGCAGCGGCCAAAGAGTATTGTTGCAAACGTACTGAACCCTGCCCGAACCAGTCTTTATCCTGAATTATTCTTTTTTCTTGATCCTCTAACATCAGCCTAGACTTTCTAGTAGAAGCGTGAAGACAGCATTGAAAGATATAATGATTTCAGAAATTTAAGTCCGCTTTGATCCTTGTACGCTGTATAGAGCATGGACGCACTTATTGTAAAAAAACAGGCTTTGTTGCACAACTTGTACAGCAGGTATATAACACCATACAAGACTGTACTCACAAGGCCAAAAGCCCGTTCTACCAAAAAGGAAGCATCACACTTCATCCTAATTGGTAGGTATTCACAGGCTGTCATCTTGGTCCGCAATGTATTCATATACAGTACTTTGTCGATATTCAAGTAATGTTAGTGGTTGATTCTGTTTGCATTTCACCCACCACCATCAGCGTGTGGGAAGAAGGCCTTGAATGGCAGTGCGGTTGTTGATTAAATCCCAGTGCCTTTAACCCAACCAAACCTGGTCCATTTCACTCTGTAAACTGCTGCCCGGTTGAAATAACTTTCCATTGGCAATGATCAAGTCAGCGTTGGGTAGCCTAATGGTAAAAGGTTAGTACTTGAGTCCAGCTGATTTTCATTCCCTTCATGCATTACTTGCTCAGTTTTTGTAAGCATCTTAAGTGGTCTATTTTCCATTGAATTTCCACCATCTGGAGGTCTCGTACAGTGTGGTGGCGCAGCATAAGTAATTTCACCTGTTCCTTCAGTTTCTGATACGTCATCTCTTTGGCTTCCTGTAGATCTGCAGATGGTGAACATCACTTTGCGTGTCCTCTCCAGGCCCAACGCAGCCACTTTGCCTATCCTGTACCAGCAGCTGGGCAAAGACTTTGATGAGCGCGTGCTGCCCTCCATTGTCAATGAGGTTCTGAAGAGCGTGGTGGCCAAGTTCAATGCCTCGCAGCTCATCACACAGAGAGCCCAGGTACATCGCCGAGATGGTGCTGATGCAAGGCAATGTGGCAGGTGTTGGGGCAAACCACAAGGGGAATTGTGTGGTTTGGATTGTTACGATGGTTCAACCTTTGAGTGAGTGATAGATGGTGGACTTGTATAGGTGGTGTTCTGCTGATGAAGACAATTTATGTTCCCTTCCTTTGTAAGTTATTTCTTTCTACTGGTAGTTATTGAGACCATATATCTGATTTCATTTGATCATATTGATATGGTTTTTTCATTTCTGTAATCTAAGGATTTTCCTTTTGATAAATGTATGTTCGTTGGCACTTGCTTCCTTTCTAGGTCTCGCTGCTGATCCGTCGTGAGCTGACCGAGAGAGCCCGAGACTTCAACTTGATTCTGGATGATGTGGCCATAACCGAGCTTAGTTTCAGCCGGGAATACACTGCTGCCGTGGAGTCTAAGCAAGTTGGTGAGTTATGACTTCTTCTCGTTGATGAACTGACCATGAACTTCACCCATTGAACTGACCCTACCGTGTTTTCACAGCAACAGTTAGCCAATTTTTTTTCATGACCTCACGTAAAAACCTTTAACTTGCTACAGTAATCTCCAGTAGCTGATTGACTTTACTATAAATATACTCTAAATAAGGGTTGGCTGTCAGCACTCATTTAATTCTCTCAAGTTTACCTTCTGAAACAAGTGGTTCGAGCCTGGAGGAGATCTCAGTTGTCTTGTCAAAACAGCCTTTTCTAATTGTGTATCTCTAAATCTCTCTGTTTCTCTCTTCCTCTCTCTGTTTCGCTCTCAGGAAATGCTGTTTATTTTTCTCTGTTTCTCCAGACGGAACTTAGGACTAGGTTTCTCATATACTCTCTGCTTGGAATTAACTTTACCCGAGACAGGACACATTCTGGACTTCAAGTTGCCAGATATTTGTACATTTTAACTACCCTATGTCCAGTGCACAGTTTTCAGCACCACAGTTTTTATATTTTTATACAGTGAGTAACTACCAAAAGATTTCTCAACACTTGAGCTTCTTGCATTCACTTGTTGAATGTGGGATTTTTCGCAGAACGGCAAAACTGGAATGCTACATGGGTGTTCGCCTGAATACGGTATTTGTAGGAAGTTGACAACTGTTTTTATCACCAACAGCGGCTTCTAAATGCACAGTAGTTCTGACAGGGGAACAGGAATGTAAAGAAGTGGAGAGAGTTAATGCTGATCTCCTCACTGTACAAATTGTGGAAAATGTGTCTGTGGTACAGTTAATTAGCTAGATTTTTTTTTTAACTTTGTGGCCACCATCATTTAATGATTACTGTGAAAGTTCTTGTTGATAATTTTTTATTTTGCGATGGAATAGTTTTGGTTTCTTAATTTAGCTAAATATTCTGAGGTCAGAGGGTAGGGCCTCCTTTGTTACAATGAGAACATGTGAGTTTGTGAATTTGTGAGAACATGTGAATTTCATTTTTTTTTCCCCAGAAGCTTGAATTGCTTGCTTTTCAGTTGGCTTTCAGGTGAGGTGTTCAAAGGTATGCAAGTCCTTGATCTGTCTGGCCTTTGTCCTCCAATAATGTTTATTATCGATGTTACCACTAATTCGGCAGTGGTTGATCTCTGCTGTCATTGGCTTATATCTCTTGGCCAAGTTCCTAGGGTATTATGCGCATTTTTGTCAAACTGGTCCGTGTAAGATGCTTAGGGGTTTAAAGTGGACCTTTTGTTTCACTTAGGAGGAAGCCGGTGGAGGTTCTTCAGCGCTGCGTTGGTGTGGTTGGTCTCTTATCTGTTTTTCCTGTCATGTTTAATCTCTACTGATTTCAATTTGGGTATTGCTTCTGGGAGAAGCCTGGTGTTGACAGCTTGGCTGCGGTTTGCATGGATTGGATGAGTTGATCGGCTGGTTCTGAGGTGGCTCTGGGTAGATAATGTAAGGTTTTTCTAAGATTCTCCGTGGACAGAGGATACAAAAAATGGCATTCGATCTAATTTGCTTTCTGGAGAACAGTTATTACAGACTTGTATATGTCCTCTGATGCTTTTCTATTCCCTGTTCCACAGGGCCCTTTATGTTGAAGGTACCTTTTGAGAAGTCCTTCCGGAAAATTGGATTTCTCTTTTGCCTTTGCAGTTCTGCTCATCTGAGTGGATAGCGACACCGCCACCTAGCACTATTTGGAGCCACTGCCTTGCAGTTGTGGCCGAGTTCCTGGCCTAGTTCCTGTACCTCTTGTTGTCTTTGCAGGTAGATGTTAGTCTGCTGGCCTTATTTACCCCATGCTCTTCTGTCACCTTGTTGCTACATTTATTAATTACTCTTAGCATTACTGGTGTTTTTTTCTGATGAGGTGACCCGTGTTTGGTTTCAGAATCCTATCCTTTGTCTTTCATGACATTTGATCATATTGGAAATGTTCGCTTGTCTGAGTGGCTTTGAAAGGACATTGAAATAACATCCCTGTCCTCCTTGGACCTGACTCATCACTTCCTGCTAACGTCGCAACTTGAGCTTAGAGTGCAAGCACTGCAACGCAAGCCGGTTCAGTGTGTGCCTTCATTTTATAGCAGAGGTGAGGCTTCCCAGTCTCTGGTCTTTCAGGCATGGCCCGTACATTGTCCCCGCTATTGTTTCACACCTGGAAAAGAATTGACAGCTAGCGCTTTCTGCCTTTTTTCTCAACAAAGTTAATGAGCACTGCGTCCGTTTACAGGATCAAGGCATATTAGACGTGTTGATTCTCGACAGGTTACCGGTAGCACCAGTGCTCGTCTTTTTCATTTTTCATTTAAAGAAACCAGAACTACCAAGACCAACCCCATAATGAGGCTTCGGCTGCAAAGAGAATAGGACTTTTACATTCTGCACAACATTTGGATAAAGCATTTTGGGCCATATTAGACTGCCAAGAGATGAAAGACTGAGGGATAATCATCGCCAGTTATTAACACTCCCCAGTACTTTGTCCGCTGCGTATACGACTCCGAGCTTGCCAAAAAAGAAAAACCCTCTATACAGTGTGGCAAAATAGGCAGCAAACTGTTGTGATCTCCCCTATACAAGATACAGGCTTGTTACAAGGGGACCACATAAGAGGATCCTGTTTATGAATGATATTTAAAATTGAATTCTGTAAATTTGTATTCTAAAAACAACTGGGTTTTTCCAGACATGATCATGCTGGACTCTAGGCTGCAGTCACTCAGACAGCTACAGTAGGTTCAGTGGCAATAGCCCAGAGCAAGAAATGTGGAGGGTGCAGAAGTGGAGATGTTTTTGAAGCATTGCTGCATGGAAGCTAGTGCCAGAGCCCAGGACCAAATGGGAAGCCAGTTTCTTCAGAGGAATCTACTCTGTTGAAAATAGCTTGCTGCGTTCGAAGGTGAAGCAAGGCCCACTCTGGTGGATCCCAGTTTACTGACTGATATGAAGCTGGCATCCACAGTGGCAGCTCGTTCAGGATCTGAGAGGGAATGGTAACACAATGCACATAATGAAGGTCATATTTATCTTTTGCCTGCTTCAAGCGTACTGTCGTCATTAGGTCTTTTTCTAGAGGTATTTTTTTCTTTAGTGCGCACATGAATATCTAATCCACAAAAGCCCGGTCTCAACATGTTTGACTTTAGCATCTGTTGCCTCCTCGTAGGTCTTCTTTAGACTTCTGTTGCCTACTGTGGAGCCCGCCTCCCCCTCCTGAAGCTGAATGACATGATTTCCAAAGGGTAAGCTCTCCCACTGGGACAGCTAACTCTTTGAGAATCGGTTAACACCTTGTTTAAGGGGTCAGTCACTGAGATTGTCAGTAACTTCTCAGTGATTTGCTAATGCAATTGCAATCCATTGATCTATGCCATTGCGACTCAGCGGTCCGTGATGACTCCCCTTCCACGCCCTTGCACTAGGGAGGGTGGGACACTGGTTGTCTCTGCCCTTCAGTTGATTTGTGGCAGGCCTAAAAAATGATGGAGGCTTTGACCGGTAGCCAGCGTGTATCCATGAAGGTGGAGAGATTTGCTTTTATTCCTTTAATCTTTTGAGATACGCAGTGCTGTTGCAGTTTCTCTTGTGTGTAGTCACGGTGGCATCAAGAATGATTGCAAGCGTGCCCAGGAAGGAATAGACTTAATCTTGTACGGTCGCTCTGATGTTTATCTCGTGTCAATGGGGTTTAACTTTGTGTGTGATGGTTGGTAGCAAACTGCCTATGTTCATACTTATTTGGTTAAGTCAAACACAGCACCCTAAAACCTGGGACATGTCTCTGTGGAAAAGAAAGGGAGGCTGTTAGTAGATGTCTGTCTGCTTCATGACCAAACCTTTATTAACGCTTCCTCCTTCACTTCCATGACGCTGTCGTAGGAGGCTGTGAAAAAGTAAAGCTGACCTCCCTGAGTGACAAACAAGACCTATTCAGTATCTCCTGTGCGCCTTCTGCTCCTTTGATCTCCAGCCACAGTAGGATGAACATCAAAGAGCCTCAATAAAGAGTCTCCACAGAGCTATGGGGTTTTGGTGTGGTTGATGGATGCATCGATGACTAGGTTACCTGTTTCATCGATTAAGGTGTTGCTACTTTCAATGTAGCTAGACTTGAAGACACTTTTATAGGTGGAGCACTTGAGCATTTAAGGGATGGTAGGCTTTAGGCTTTCTGGAGAGGGCAGGGCCAATAGGACTGTGGTTGACTGCCAGCCTTCCTCCCAGATTTTGCCTTCTGTTAGTGTGTTTTATTCTGTAGCCTGTGCATTGCATATCAAGGGTGTGGGTGTAGGTGTAGGAGACATGTTTCAGTGATAAATAATGCATTGAGTTTGTAGGGATGCTGTCTTCTATGCAATCTGCGTAGCGGAGAGCAGCGGAGAGCAGATTGAGTGTTAATGAGCATACTGTGTAATGTTTCCTCTACGCCACTGGCTTTTGTGTGGTGAGAAGGGAGATGTAAATTAGGTAGTTTCGGTTTGGGAGGGGGCTGGACCCATCTTTGCATTTTATTTTTGTGAGTAGGAGTGAGTGGATGTGCGCTGATTGCGTTTAAGAATCAAGCTAATATTGTCATTTCGCCGGATGCATTGAGGAGCGTGTGAGTCTTGGTCCTAAATTACTACTCATTTCAGCTGGGATGGTAATACTTTTACTGTAGCCAGTTAATTCCAGTGGGTTGGTCCTAAATTAGGGGTCTGGAATTCAGGCCCCCACAACATTTTTTGCTTGGGGTCAAGGACAACAAGTTTTCATGTTTATTTTGCACTTAGGACAAGTAGGCCCAACCCCCTGCAGCACAAGCCCTTTAGCTACCAGTTCACAGTACCACATTATGGATTTGTAAAAGATCATTGTCTGCAGTTAAAGTAAGATTTGTACATCTATGTTCATGATGTACATGAACCATTACTTGAAATCCTTTATTAGGGTGAGCGCTGATAGGAAGTGCTGTGAGTTATGTGCACTACTGTCAGTAAAAAAAGAAAAGTGTCCAAGTTTGTAAAGTTTAACATCATGAGGCTACCTCTAATGCTCCCAGAATGCTCTCTGATTAGATTCAGAATCTTGAAAGCAAGACTGATGATTATTTGCTAATAAAATGTATACTCAAAACAACAAGTAATAAATATTTATTTTGATAAAAGCAAAATATCTTGTTTACCGCTAGATTTAATTAAGAGCCCACTGCTTAAAGAAAGTCACAAAAGTGCATCCATGGTGGTAAATGTCCTTGCATTAGTGCAGAAATGCGATTTTCATTAATTCAGAAGATTGTATCCTAGAAGACATTTTACCCTGAGCAAATATGCATGTGTGCATTTGCTTATATGAAAAGGTCCTGAGCATTTGCAAGTTCACTTTCCCTACAAGCCCTTTTTTCCTGCCCTGGAAAAAGATTTACTTCTGCCCTTGTAAGAAGTACATTTCAAGCCTTTCCCAGTGTGGGAAAAGATTAGAGACGAGTTGGTGGAAAACTTTAAACATGCAACCTTGTAGGTGTGCACAGACTCAAAAAGGCATTCCAACCTCAAAATACCCCTTCCCTCTACTTCCAGCCCCAGTATGTATATTTGCGGCACAATGGCAAAACCATGAAATTGCTAGAATACAAACCCTGCTATAATCTTACTCCTGGTTTAATCAGAGAGGCTATTACAGCTCTGATATAATGAGAAGTCCCATAATTTATCACCTCACTGTATCGCACCATAGGGACAAGTGGATTTTCTTTACAGGACAAGCACCTGTATAAAGCATCCTGATCCAAGGACATGGAAGTACATATTTTATAAAATTCCACTCCTCTGCCTATAATTTTGAGCTATGTGCTAGTTAAATATGTGGTTTATTTAGCAAACGTGAGGCAGCCATGTTTTATACTTGGAAGAATGTCATCAAAAAGTGCAGTTCGAAAGGCCCTGTGTTTTGTGTAAAGCTTTGATGTTCTTGCAAAGAATGGTAATGTACATATTGACCAGCATTGTGCTTTGCTTACAGCTCACCAGGAAGCCCAGCGTGCCCAGTTCTATGTGGAAAAGGCAAAGCAGGAGCAGAGACAGAAAATTATTCAGGCAGAAGGAGAAGCAGAATCTGCAAGAATGGTAAAAGGACACCTGTTAAAATATATAGTACAAATCCAATTCTGACAGGACCTCCCAACAGCCCTCTCTGTGCGAGTGTGAGGAATCCATATGAAGGAATTCCAACAAACGGATATGCTGAAGAAATCCCATCGCCACTGTGCTGTTATGCATCGGATAACATTTTTAGGTGTCGCCTGCACAGCGCTTGCGTTATGCTTAAGAAATCTATTGTTTTTAATGTAAACTTAAAAGGGACTTGCATCCTGCCTCCTCTTTCCTGGCTTCTCATTTGTTCCTGTGCGTGCCACTTACCTTTCCTCCATTTCTATTGGCTGTATCATATTTTCCTGCATTTACCAATGCTTGTTCCTTGTCTGCTTCTCTTGTCCGTTTCCTGCAGCCAAAATACTGTTAACATCTGCTTTGGTGGAACTATATTTTCCTAAAGTTTTGCCTTTTACTCTTGCAACATATTTATATAACAATTTATCACCCGGAGAGACTAAGTGATTTGCATAGAATCACAGGATGTTGCGCGGCACCGCCGAGACGAGAACCGTCATCCCCAGCACTTGAGTCAGCAGCTCTGGCCAATGCGCCAGATCCTCTCCCCTCCTGTGTTATCTGTCAGGAAGCTCTTTACTTCTACCAGTCGATGATTGATGAAAACAACTCTTTATTTGGTACATAGGCAAAACCAATGCATTTTCAATGCTTGTTTCTTTCCCTAATAGCTTGGACTCTGGTTGACAAATCTTCACAAAGCTTTCCAAAAAAAAGTTCATTCACCTCCGCTCCATCCTGGAAAGCTTCAGGGGAGATCTGTTAAGTGGGGGCCTAGAAAACGAGGGAGGGGGGTTCCCAAAAAAACACAATTTCCCCTTGCAATTTTCATAGGGAATTTTAGGAAGCCCTACCGCCAAAACAGATGAATGCAATTACACCAAATTTGGAAGAAAGCTAGATCTGTACCCAGAGAGTGTGTGTTTTGTAATTTGGTGTAACTGATGTCAGTAGTTTTGGCGAAATGAAGGTTCAAACTGAATAGATATACTAACAGTTGGGCTAAAATTCAAAACATTTAAGCTGTCTGATTGGCTGACTTGGCTTTTTGGGAGTGAGAATTCTGATTGGCTGACTGCAACATGAACAGAAGTGTTGCAACTGCCATTATTGGCCTTATGTGGGGGTCCTAGAGGTACAGGAAAAATGAATTACAAACAAATGGGGTGAGTATCCGTGGGGGGGTTGGCTGCCCAAACCTACACTATGTATGGCTGAAGGTTGTGTGGGGGAGGGGGTTGGCGACCATGGGGGGAGAGAATACTCACGGCCTGGCCGCATGCATCCGGAGTTTGGCTGCCCATGGCGGATTGGGTATGATGATAAGCTCTTACTTTGCATTAATAAAACATAGAAGTTCACTGTAAAAAGCAAAGGTCATAGTGTTATGATTAGGTTTGCTATTCTTTACATTTATAAAAAAAAAAAACTCGGGGAATTTAACTAAAAAAACAACCAAAGGTTTAAGTAACGTTCTAATTAGGTGAAAATGTCCGTTAAAATGTGACATTTTAAACTCAAGCAAATGTTGAAATTTACCAGTTGCAGTTTACTGAGCAAACTAGAATTTGAGTCTCCACCATGCTCTGCCTTACCTCACAGATCGCATCACTCCTGACCTGTTCAATGACATCATTGACAATATCACTGATAACATCTAAAATGACATAATTGATGACTACATTGGGCCTGGACAAGAGAACTCTTGTATATGGGCGAGGAGCCCACAAATCTCAAAAGTCTTCCCCTCCCTCTCTTTACGTTTTTAAAACCCCTGAGCTCTACACTTAATCCTACTTCCATTCACACCAGCAAATTAAGCATCTAGTTCTCACCTTCCTGGTTTAAAAAGATCAAAGACCTCTACTGTCCAAGTGAGAACTGCAGCCCAGCTTCTATTTATATCTTGCTTGGATATTGGCAACGCTATACAAGGAGGCATCCTCAGTCCGCATGTGTTCCTCCTAAAGTGGTTGTTGTCCATTAAAGAGCCAGGATCATTCCTTCGATAAGTAGATAATGCCCTAGTCTTAAGTGATCTATACTGGATACCAATTCTTACATAGAAATTATGGATCAAATGTTATGTCTGCTACCTCATGGGTAAACCCATTCACCTAAATAGATCGCCTTATTGGTACAACCTACATAGCATCTCGTCCAGACTAAGCAGCGCCTGGAGCAAGGACTCTTTATACTTGAGTTGCCAGAGGTGCACCAAACAGGTGGTGAATCAAAAGGCTGTGCTTTATCCTTTTACCTCGTCTCCGTTTCCTGTAGGTGCTTCTCGTCACTTGATCCTGACTGTTCTGAATGATCGTGATCGTCCTATGACGCTGAAGGGAACGTTAGTTGCCTGTAATATTGGGTATCTATCTTGGTATAGCCAGCCTGCTATCAAACTCAAATTGGGGTAAAGGCATAATATATTTATGCTTGGTGTTGGTTTTAAATAGACACGATCATTATTTATTCTGCAGCCTCTTTGGTATCTCTTCAGAAGAATAGAAAGATTTTGGCAGTTTTTTTTTTGTATTCCATTTTCCGTGGGCTGTGGAATCTCCCTTGACCCACAGGAATGATGACTATGGTGAGATGGAAAATATAATGACAGGTAAGTAATGTTTCAGTTTGTAATCTTGTAATAAAATCCTCTGCTGCTTCCTTTGTGCTCTTTGTGTATGGGAGCGCTGTGCCCATCCTCCGAATGAAGCATCTGAAAGGGTTGAGCTGTTCCTCCTCATTTGTGCATGTAATCTCCTACTCTCTTGTGCCCTGTTCATCACATACGCTCATTTCTTTTCCAGATTGGGAAAGCAATTAGTACAAATCCAGGTTACCTCAAGCTGAGGAGGATCCGAGCTGCGCAGAACATTGCAAAGACAGTAAGAGCGCTTGAGTCTTTGTTTTGATTAACCACGCTCCTTTGTTTGAATTGGCTTTGTTCATTTGTTTTGAAAGACCTGACCAATATTAGTCTGTTTGTATTCTGGTGGGTGCCATAATACTTATTTGAAATGTATAACACGCCACTCCCTGGGTTGAACTGAAGATCAACTTAGGTCATGAGCCTTTCATCTCCTAGCATCTGAAATTTGAACTCCAGCTTCTCCCTGTAATTGATCTAAAACAAAGAGATGCACATTTAATGGCCTCAACCCGCTTCCTGTTTGGTGTATTAGGTCTTACCATATCTAAGACATCCCCTCACCGTTAACAATCTACCCGCGTTCACACATACGGACGTTAATTGCCTTATGCCTAGTGAGAGCCCAAGGAATATTCTGGCCCAAGCTTTAGCTTTAGCACAGCTTACATCTGTGTCCCTAGCAGGAATAACTTCATTCTGAGGTCTTCTTTGTCAAGGAAGTAGGTGTTCTTGCCGCTAAGAATGTGGAAACCTGGTGTGAGTAGACTCACACCAGGTTTGCATCCCGTTGTTCTGTCTCCACTCCAGTGTGGGGGAGACCAAAAGATCCCTGGGGTGCAGTTAGTGAAGTAGATGTCTTATTGTGCTCTTTTTCCTATGCAGTAAGTAGATCGGTGGAACCTTTTTTGTTCTTTGGGAATTTTCATGTGATCAGGTACTTGGCACATCCACGTTTATTTGTAGGATGAGTACGAGGCTGTCTGCTCAAGAGAGGAGCCATATTAAGGTTAAAAAACTGGACTTCTGGCAAGGAGAAGTGAAGATGAGCCACCCTGTTACTTATACCGCATTTTGGTTTGTTGATTGAGTAGATATCTCATGACATTTTGTTTCCGCCTCTTTGAGCCAGGAGGTAAAATATTCCACTTTTTCCTCCGTTTCCATTTTGCTCTTTCTGTCAGAATATCTAGCAGCAAAACGTACAATAAATTATTTGTTGTGGCGTTTGTAGCTACACAGTCTGTACATACTCCTGCTCTAGTGTTGGGCTCAGACACGTGCAAATTGTTTTTCTTCAAACTCTTTCGTGTCACAAGGTATGATGACTCCACCTATTGCTGGTATTATTACATCGTTTTTTTCTCTGCCTTTGGGCTCAGACATATCCTACCCAGCTCCTGGTTGATGCGATGTGGTGGCCCATTTGGATCCACCAGTCTCTTTGGTTTTAAGTGTTGCACACCCTTCCCTTGATGATTGACCTTCTGATGCCCTGCACAGGGCTTCGTCCCTCTGGGCTGCCGTCAGCTCTTCAACATCCGACAAATCTCTACCTTCAATAAAAAATACTCTGTTATGGTACTACCAACGTATTGAGCCAAATACCTGAGAACTGACCATCAGGTGTGTAACCTCTGTTCCCGGACCAGCAGGAGGCTTCCTGTTCGGCATGCCTGGCCTTCAGGAACAAAAAGACCCTCTGATACCGTCGTGCTCAATGCATCCCCTCCTCTTCAGTGGCGCACCAACAAGCTGGTCTGCTGGTGGAGAGGAAATCAAAGGAGGCTGAGTAAGGTGTGGTGGAGGAAGGCGGGGCAGAGGAGGCCGTAGTGAGATACCTCTGTCATGGAGCCGAGGCGTCTTGTGCACCGGCACTTGGTGGTTGGCTAAGAACTTCCTCAAAGGTCAATTTCCTTTTGCGAGGACCAGGGTCCTTAGCCTTGACAGTAGGCTAAGCTAGGATTCACCCGGCGTCTGGATGGATGAGAATGCTCTGTTGCCTGGCGTAGAGCTCCTCTTGTAGGCGTTGGAGAATGGGCTGCTCTTGTTCATCAAAGGCGGTGAAAAAAGTGGCCCTGAATGCTGGTCGTTTTGGTGCTGACGTTGGCAGTTGACCTGCCGGCACCGAGCTGGTTTTCACCTCCGAATGGCTTGACTTTGAGGCTGGCTTAAAGGGTGGTTACGACATAGGAGCCAATGAGGTTGTCAAAGTGAAAGGAGTGGCTTCACCAAGGACTTGGTACCGAGAGTTGGGAGGGTGCCGGGTCCAAACCAGTGTGTTGGCTTCACCAACCCATCATCAGGGTCTTCACCTCAACCACCTGGAGTTGCTAGCCAACCAGCTAGCCCTCAAGTCGTCCCCTCCCCTAGTATCCAATACAAAGTAGTACTCGTTCATACAGACAACACAACTGCCATGTTCTACCTACAGAAACCGGGCAGAACACACTGCAGTTCTCTCGACTGGCCCAGGGAATCTGGCGGCCGCCAACCCATCACAGAGTTCCTCTGCTCTTAGAATACATACCCGTGGTGGACAATGATTTTGCAGACTTCCTCAGTAGGATGCAGCAGCAAATCCACAAGTGTGAACTTCACCCCCAAGTTCTACTCCTAGATTTCTGCTGTTTGGAGTTCCCCCACATAGACCTTTTTGCCTCCTCCAAAAACACAAAATGCCCAAACTGCTCCTCCAGGATCCCACAGTCCATGGGCAATGCATCACGGAGGAATTGGTCAGGAATATTTGCATACTCTTTTCCGCCTCTCCCACTTCCTCCATTTGCGGTTTGAAAGCTTCAGCAGACATCCCTCACTCTCATCCTAGTAGCCGCTACCTGGGCAAGACACCCCTGGTTCACCACTCTCCTCCACCTGTCTCTAGTGCCCCATCGGAAGCAGCCCAACTGTGCGGATCTTCCCTCTTTCAAAAACAGGGCACACTCTGAGACCTTGACCCCAAACATCTCAATCTTGCGATTTTACTCCTGAAGTGCTAGAGTTTGGGTACCTTAATTTGCCTTCAGAGCATATGACCATCCTTAAAGAGGCGCATAAGCCTACCACCAGAGCCTGCCATGCAGTCAAATGGAAACAGTTTGTGCGCTGCTGTCTCCCTAGACATATTGAACCTCTCAAATCAGCAGTTCAAGACATTCTCTGCTATCTGCTTCACTTGCAGAAGCCAGGTCTTGCTTATACTTCTGTCAGACTGATCACTTAGCCGCTGTCGCGGCTTACCTTCAAAACAGAGAACACACTTCACTTTTCAGGGTCCCTGTTACCAAGGCATTCTAGGTGGAGTCACCATACATCGTGACTCGAAGACTTCTTCTAAGCACAGCGTGTAAATCTAGAGCACTGCATGCCATGAACAGATGCTTACAGGGTAAGTTGCATGCATCCCCTTTGACCATATTCAACATCCTCCATTGTGGAAGAAAAGGAATGACTGAATTGTGAGTCAAAATGGATCTCAGTCTGACGCTTGCTCTGTTTTCACAGTGCGTACGCTGTAAAATGCATCCAAGCAATTACAGAAAATTCTGACCTCATTGTTCCTGTTGTAATAGAAGGTTCTTCTTTAAAACTACACTGAGTTGATGTAACCAAAGCCATACTATTGGAGTGTCTGCTTAACTCCTTAAGGGATTCAATCCTTCTGCACCACCCGCAAAGTGTACAATACTACCTCAAGGCTCGGACTCTCTTCTTGTTACATAGGCAGTAGAGTGGTCTTGAATGACAACGAAAGGGCTTTGAAGCCAAACTCCAACAAGGACAGGATGTTGCATTTCTAGTCTGAGGTCAGCACTATTCTAAACAAGCTCTCATCGTATTTACGGACCTGGCAGACTGAGTTGTCAGACACTCCGCAACAGATATCAAACCGAGGCGGTGCACATATGATTCGAGGCTATCCCTCGCTTTGGGTGGGGGATGTAATAAACACAAATTTGCACTTGCAGCCTCTAGGACACTGCAACCTGTGTGGATGTGAACTAGACAGTCTTCCAAATATAGCCGCAGCTGAAGACATGAAAGCACCAGACACTCTTGGGAGTAGCCGCGCGCTCTATAAGTACCCAGTAACATAGTAACATAGAAATGCCTTCCATCTGAGTCCAGGCTGCATTAGGACTCCACTTCCATTTTCACATTACCTAGGAATGACACAGCAAAAATGTTAATTTCTTCCAAAGGACTTCTACAGAAGGAAGCACTATCCCTTATCAAAGTGTGGGGGTTGGGGTATAGAGGCTGAGCGAAAGTCTACTCTTTTCCATGAGTCTACTGAAAGATCCCGTTAATACCAAAAACTGATTAAGTTTCAGCTCTAACATATCTCCTGAACACATGCAATGAGAGACTATTTAAACATTGCACTGCTGATTCCAGACTCTCCTATATAAGGAGGCATTTTTATCTGCGTTTTAGGTTTGCAACATGTCTCTGTACATATTCCTATGCAGAAAAGACACCCGTTATCGGTTTGATGTGCTTTCTTTAAGCCTGTGGGTTGCCATATGAATATCACAAAGGCCTTAAAAGTATTAACAGCTCATACTACCACACTTTAAATACAAGTCCATCTGTTGCACACCGAATCATCTTCGGCTGTGGAGGCCTTGTGAGAAAAAAGATGTTTAAATATACTATTGCACGGGTTATACTCCACTTTCAACAGGTCAAGAATAGAAATTCATCCATACCAATGGTTTGCTCCACACATGGCCAGACTGTAGCAATTAAATATATTTTGGAGTGAGTCTGCAATGTGTAAAATGCCTCTGCCGCCTGGCTTTACAGTCTGAGGCGATTGTAAGAGAGCATTTGTAGGTCCGACATCATGCCCTTACTCGTACCCTTACTCGTATTGATGGTTGGCATACTGTTGGTCTGATCTTACTCTAGCACCTCCATTTAAAGGTCCCATGATCTATTTTACTTCCCTTTAATTTATTTTTGCATGTTGACAATTTGTGCATATTTCTCATGGTGTCTCTATCCACGATGCAACCTGCTTTTGTTTGCATTAGCCCAACTGCAATATTGGCTATTTATTGCAATCCCTTAAGTGTAAATGTTAAACTTGTGGCATCTATCATTATCTTCTGCAATAATGGGTTGGTAGACATGAGTGCTTGTTAGGATGCATTTGGGTTGCTTTAGAATTTTGATATTGTTTTATGAGCAGGCGATCTCACGGTTTCTCTGTAACTTGATTGGGGAACCAGTTCAGTTCTTGTTGACTTTGGGTAGCATGGCCTAATATTATTGCACTAATTCTAAAGTGGGCTGCAGGGATGAGGGCTGCTTTTAATGGAGTAAGTTGAAGTTTCGGGCTAAATTCCAGAATAGAGATTTCATGTCCAGCATGAAGGGGGGTAAGGTGTGATCC
This sequence comes from Triturus cristatus, assembly GCF_964204655.1. Classification (NCBI taxonomy): domain Eukaryota; kingdom Metazoa; phylum Chordata; class Amphibia; order Caudata; family Salamandridae; genus Triturus; species Triturus cristatus. The sequence continues at coordinate 1,126,217,166 of NC_140594.1, forward strand.
ACAGTTTTGAAGTTGTCTGAAAGGGAGAAAGACCTCACTCTCCTAATGAGTTTAATTTGGTAATGTGCATTGTTGTGTAATGCTGTGGCCAGTAGAATTTGGGTTCTGTCTTGCATGAAGGCCAGGGATTTAGCAGTATTGATGATGGTAGGTTTGGAATTTAGTGTGAGAGAGGCTTGAAGCCACAACTCTTTGACTAGGGTATAGTATTTTGGAGGTGAGAGGAAAAGGAACTTAGGGCCTCATTATAGTTGCGGCTGGACAAGCGTCCCACCCCTATCATCGCGGGCAGAAACCATCCGACAATGAGTAGGCGTTACCACCTGCCCTTTTCGGATACGACCACCTTGCAAGCGGTCATAAGATGCGGTTTTCTAGTGCGGCTTGTGCTGCGGCCCAGGAAATAAAGCATTTTGTGCACATCCATGAACTGTGTGTCAGGCACCATGCGGTACCCGGCACACACCGTGCATGGGTGTGTGGGGCTCTACATGTGCCCCCCAGGCCAATTAGCAGTGGCTCACGTGCTGCGTTTTGACTGCTGGTATCGCAATCCGGTCGTCGGATCGCTGCCCTGGATGTCGGGCAGACCGCCACCATCATAATGACATCATAATTAGAGCTTTGGTCTTCTGGGTAAGGATATTCTGGATTGAATGACTCAGATTTTTCTATAGGTTGACTGTAGAAGTAAATTTTAGGAACAGTTGCTTGTTATCTACAAAGTGTCCCAGTCGGGCTTCAGGTACAGATTGAATATCCTAGGGGAAAGGATTGAGCCTTGATGGTCTCTTTAGGTAAGGGAAATGAACTTGACAGGAGGCCTGCCAGTTTTATTTGTTTGGGGTGATTGGTTAGATAGGAGCCAAGCCTCTCAAGACAGCCTGCTTCGCCTTAACCATAGCTCCACGATTTTAAAGAGCGTTGCATGGTCGAGCGATCAAATGCCTCTGAAATGCCGAGGAGGAGGGGTGGGTAAGGATGCTCCATCTTCATGTAGGTATAAAGAGGCATAGAACTAAAGGAATCGTTCAGAAAGATTTCTATTTTAATTGCTGAAGAGATGGTTTTAGCAAGAGAGGAAGGATAGGGGCAGGATTTACATTTGTACTATCATACTGGTTTATGTTGCTGCTTATCCACGAATTACTGTCCATATAGCAGGAGATCTTGAAAAGTCCATATATTTCTGGATGAAACTTGTGTTGACCTTTGGAATATCGAAATGGGCTGTAGGCCGTGCATCTTCAGCTGAAGACCGAGGCAACTTCCTTTATTCAATACAAAACCTGGACTACTTTGGTTTGTAACGAATGACCTGTACTACTAGTGCCTTCCTGGATTGATAGTCAAGGAGTGTTAGGCTATTCCTGATCTGTCTCTGCTCCCACGTCATGTGCATGAACCGATGTAGCTTCATTTCTCTTTCTCTCTCCACAGCTGGCAACCTCGCAGAACAAAGTGTACCTGAACGCGGACAGCCTTGTGATGAACTTGCAGGAGTTGGCCTTTGACAAGTAAGAGAATCAGTCAATCGAAACAGAATGGAGGGGGGGGGGGGGGGGATAATGCAGCATTTGCATCGGAATCACACCTGTCTAACCAATTTGGTTAAAACCCATTGGCTCTTGAAATCTCGTATTACAATGTCCTTACTTCAGGGTATCTTCTGGTTGAGGTGCAAACCAGGTGTGATTGATGGTAATGACTAGGAACTTTCAATAGTCAAATAATGTGCTTGATAGACCAGGAAAATGTGAAAACAAAGGTTTTGTCTTTACAAAAGTTCAATGCCGAGTGTGGAACCAATGAAGCCATCATTAGTCAGACTGGACACAGAGGAGTTTACATGTGCCCCTGCTGTGGTGCTACTGCTTTTCTAGTGAATAATATTCTCAAGCTTGAACTGATGGCCGGTGCGGAGGCCCTGCACCTGAATCCGCTCTTTCCTGGTTTGAAAAACGAAGGATGCGTGCGCTTTATATCCTTCTTGCAAATGGAGACGCCTTGTGCTCTAGGAGAAACCATGCTTGTTGAATCTTACCACTTTTGGAGTGCAGCAGTAGATACTGAGCCAGCCCCCCCCCCCCTCCTCCCCCCACTGCTCTACGCTGTTACGAATACAGTGCCCCCTCGCTTCAAATATTACTCCAAGCAACTGTACAGCGCCGGAGGAGGATCGCAGGGACAGAGAGATTCTGGCACTTGCTGGCACTAATGCACCAAACCATAGATTTTAAAAGCCCAAAACCATCCTGGAGCTAGTGACCTCTTGAACCAACAGTGTTCATTAGCATGCCTGGCCTACCCCGTGCCTCTGGTTCAGACTAGTCTTTGAATATTGCCCACCACTGCTAGTTGGCCCACCACTACGGAAAATATGGGACTAGCAGACCCTTGTCACTAATTTCTCAGCATGAAGTGTAAAAAGCAAATTTGTCAGAACTGAAAGTTGAAAATGTTAAAACTATCCTGCAGAGAGCAGCTGTGCTTTCTGGTAGGAATGTACTTAGTATGGAGCTGCCAAAGAAGGCAGAAGTTTAAATTTACAGAGGTGAAGTGTCCTCCTAGCTCACACCAATCCCCCGAAGTTGTGCATGTTTCTGATCACTCATTCCTTTTCACACGTCTACACATTCATAATGATTCATCAGTCCACAGCGAGGAGCAGCACATGCAGTATCGCCAAGCTGTGACCAAACTAGTTAGACATATTAACACGGTTGGGGCGGCTGAGCCCTTCTCGTCAAGCTAAGCTGCTGAGTGTAAGTGGACAGATAGATGTCCCATATGCATGCTATGATTCAATCTTTAGTGCTGTTTGCAGAAAAAGCAGAGATTTTGAGGCTGTTTCCACGCCGTCCATGTGGAGTGGTCTTTTATTATTAGTTTGCAAAAACATTCAATATGAAGGGTTTGTTTCCTGGGAGATCAATGTTACAGGTCAATGATTGGTTGTTTTTCATGAACTGCAGCTCACGATTGGATCCATCAGTTACCTCTCTGCATCATTCTGCTTTTATATCTGTATATAAACTAGGGAGTTTAAACATTATATTTTTGCCAGCAACACATGAGAGATTTATTGCAAAAAGCTTTTTCTGTTATTTTTCTTTGGAGTATTTCTTTCTGGATAAATCTTCACCAGGGAAGTGATTTATTTTCCTCTTGCAAAACTTTTAACCTGCTTTTAAAAACTTTTATAGCTTCGGGAAATGATTCTGTGTGTTTGGTTCACACACTAAATACATTGCACCCATTCCCCCAATGTTTTATGATGGATGCAGTTCAATCAATACATTTTACTCACATTTCAATAATATTAGATAAGTACTTGCTCAGCCTTTGCAGGAAGTCTCCTGACCCGTTTCACCCATCTTGAGACTCTTTGGAGAAGGTATTTTCTTCATTTAGACAAGCTTTCATGCTGCTTCATGTAGCATTTTATGAAGTAACAGACACATCATAGGTGAAATTGACTTAGATTAATAATGAATGTCACGAAGATGGCAATTTAGCAAATTTTTAGTAACCTTAATGCAAAACTTCAGCTGCTACATAGTGAGCGTGCCTGGGCACCTGTATTAAACTTACATTTTATTGATGGAAACATGACAAATTAACAATATGGGATATAAATATTACAGGTAGCGTTGTTCATATTGGCATTGGCACGCCTTAATTGACGCAGAATGTTTTTTCTGTTTGAGTTCCTGTTTACCATGGGACAGGGACCACATACCACTAATGTGTAGGGTGGTCTGTGATTAAAGTCTAAAATAAATGACATGAATTGCGCTCTTTCCTGGACGCCTTGGTGTGAGTTGAAACCCAGAGAGCCCGTCTCGACTCATCTGCCTCAAGCTCCTCATGCAGCTTCCTCATCACACATGTGCAGCTCTAGAGGTCTTTGGTGCATCTCTGGTTTTCTTGAGTTCTGCATCCGAGGCCATAAACATCCCACAACATCAGTGACACTGATACAGCCTGCGCCCTCGACACGGTCCATGTGCTCATCCCAGTTGCACCTGCTGGCTCTTTAGATATGGGTGATTTATGGCTAAATCGATCTTCTTGCCCCTCCATCGCCAAGAAGTACCTGATAAAGATTTCTAATCAAAGATCCGTATTTTGATCTTAAACACGCCCTTCTACCAGATTCTTTTAAGCCATCATGTCTATGCATTGGAGATGCTATGCTGTCCATTGCCCCTGCTGGAGAACAAGGACATCTAATCCTTGTAAACTTCAAAAGCGCACACAGAACACCATGTTCGTGAGCAAGCTCTGTAGATTTGGAGTAAGCCCCATCTGAGTCTGACATGTATCATTGGGTTAAACTCACACCACGGGACTATCCCAAAAACTAAGGGGAAGATGAACCTTTCTGGAAAACCATATGGGTTTTTAAAATTGCCCTCACCCACTGAACAGTGGCATGCTTCATCATTTTTTTTTTTTTTTTTTAAACAAATTTTATTAGTTCATTGAACAAAATGCAATCAATCCCCGTCCCCCATAGTCCGCCCCCCAGCCAAATCAGGACATCTTGCAATAACCATCCCAGCACATAAGCTACATCTGTACAGCATTCACCCCAATAATGTCCGTTCTACTAGGTAGTGCATCCACAGGAGTAATCCACCATGAGTGTGCGAGATAGCCAAAATACCCCCCACCCCATCCCCCAACATCCCCCCCCCAACGAGCCCCTCCTCCCTACCCACCCACCCAAAGTGGCATGCTTCATCATAGGGCCAATAACACAGCCTCACACAGATCAACGCTCAGGGTAGAGGGCATATTATGACAGGTTTTAGAGGGATTCCTATTGCAAAAAGAATGATTAAAACTGTCCAAGAGGGTACCACCGTAATTGTATTATCGCCCCCTTCACCCCCCCCCTCCCTTGGCAGGATTAAAAATGATTTGGGTATATCAGAGAAACATCCCTGTTTCCCTGACTGCTAGTATTGACATGTTTCAGCCTTAGACAAATGCCCAACTGGGACATTGGCCTTCCTCAGGATACAGGTCACTTTAATAAACTCCCTCCCAGTCAGTGACGTATGGTAGGTTTTGATTAGCATGTGATGATACTTGCCCCTTGGAGACACACTTCAGAGAAGTACCTACAAGAGTAATAAATAGGGGAATCTTGATTAGTGCTCGACTGCCCATGATCGGACGCCCCACATTCCCTCCATAAATCCACAACCCTTAAAAAAATGTATGAAATAATTGTTTTAGAAATTAAACATGCAATCACATAATTTAATAAGTTAAAAAAAAGTTTTGTAAACATTTTTTTAGTTTAGCTTTGACATAATTAATACATTTATTGATGAATGAATGAATATCTCAATTTAAAGACTACAGACCCAATCCCCCAGTACACCCCACCTCCCCCCCAAAAAATGTATATAACAAGTAAATGCTGTCACGCATTACAATCAATATAATATGTTAATTATAATCCTATTGCACTTAAAAAATAACACTTCCTACCTAAACCACCTCGGACCCATTAAGTAAGTTTCAAGTAAAAATGTATCCAGGTTTATAATTTAAAATTCAGACATACAAAATAAATTCCAATTATATTTGCATAATTACTATGCTGCTCTAGCAATATAAATTTGTATATATTATTTAAATTACTACACACACAATCCTGCAGTAAAAACTACAACTCAAAATTAACATTCATTACATGATTTCAAATGTTTTAAACATGTAACCAAATAACAATAAAAATGAATGTAATATTAAACATGTTAATCAGCTAACATTTATGTATAATTTGAAAAATTAATACTCTTACCCTACAATCGCCCAATAAACCAAACCACTTGTAAACAAAATAATGTATTACTCTATATGCTTTACAGAAATAATTCAAACTAAATTTCACAATAACATAAATGATTAAATAAAAACCGTGCAATACAGTAAAACATAATAATTTTATAGTAAGTGATATTATAAACTGTTTTGTTATTGTAAAAAAAATGTGTATACTTACCTTCAATATTTTTGTCATTGATATTTTTGTAGTCCTAATATTTGGATTACCATACTATAGTCGGATGATATTTTAGAGTATATATTTAGTTGAACAACAATGCCTTCTTGCTAATGGATTTCGTCAAGAAGGAAACAATTGGTTAATATTAAACATGGTAAAGAAGATGCAGAGCACGAACGTCTGCTTTCTAAAGACCTTCTCAACTTTGATTCCACAACCATTGGCAGCGATTTCGCCATTTTGTAGTGGTCGCATCTCAGTTCCTTGGACTGCAAGAGGTGGCCCAGGAGAAAGTAATCTGTGTTCTTACAACACTTCTATAAAAGGAATACGCCACTTTCTGCCTCTGTCATGGGTTTCAGTTTTCACACTTGTTCAGGGTTTAACTCATTTACTTGAAAGCACAAGAGTCTGAAACACACGTCTGCATGGAATATAGGTCTTTGTCCCGCAGTCTTTTTTTCACGCATGGAATCACAATGATTCCGCATACCATTACTCCGCAAGTCGGGACAACTACTTGCGGAGGGGGGGGCGCTGGATGGTGGAATAGTATAATTTACTATTCCAACTCCCCTAGTTTGCGCACAGACTGAAGTTGTTTCGACTTGCGGAGTAATGGTATGCAGAATCACAACGCGGTCGTTGTAACGACCGCGTTGTGATTCCATGCGTGAAAAAAGTTTCGTCATAAACGTTCATTACCGTCTGCATGTAGTGGGACTTGAGAAGAACAGAAATGAATGAAATTCAAGAGGTGGGTGACTGAAATGTTCCATGTTGATAATTCACCATTCCCACAGTAAGTTTGTAGCCACCTCAACTCAAGAGTTCCCTGCACAGAGAAGAGTTTGGGAAGAAAACAAATGCAAATTAGGGGGAAATGAAATGTAATGTCTCATATCTGTCTCTGTAAGACATCAGGTAGGCTCCATTGTCTTGTTTTAATTTGTTTTAGACCCTGCACACTGGCTACACAGACACTGGTGGTACACTTGACAAAATTGGTGTTCATTAGCCTAGTATATTGGGTTCCAGATCCTGTTCAGCACACACAACATCCAATATAATGCATAGATTTACTCCTTATACAGCAGACAGCAAACGCATCATGTACTATGGCCAGAAAGAGAGAGTCTGAAAAGTGTTAAGAAAATGCCATGATTTTCTAATACTGTCATTTAAGCATCCAGGTGGGTTGTAACTCTTAGCCAACATAGTTCCTGGGCATGCCTTATCCTGGGAGGTCACTTTGGTCGATCAAAACTACCAGTGAAAACGAATTCAGTATGTAACTGCTAATTTAGGATCATAGCTGCTATGAGGATTCCATCCTGACCAGGTTTGCTCTCTCAGCAATGTGACTGTCGATCCCAGTGGCAGCGGTGTGGCTTAATTTGAGGCTTTGCTTCATTGCTCATCGACCTCCATATTTCCAGCTTATCTATTGTTGGCACCTGCCTTGTTCTTCCTGCTGTGATGCAAAACTTATTTTTACTAGAGGGATGGGTTCCAAAGTTCAGATGCTTCAAGCTGCCTAATATTGCTACACTTACTCTGATTTTGCAAGGTATAAAGTCAGTTCTAAAACTATGCAAGTTTAAAGTCTCAATAAATGTTGTCAAGGCAAACTCAGAAGAAGGCCAAGTATTAAGAATCTGCATAATTCCCTTCAATAGATCTTGCATCAAACACTTGTAGCACCATTAAGACGCCCACATTTTGTGTGAAAATGTCTAAGGGTTGGTCACCTGCTGCAAGTGGCCAACTTTTCTAAAAATATTCTGCCTCTGTTCATTACAGTTCTCCTTCAGACACTCTGGAATATTCGATATTGCTCACATCAGGCTTAGTAAACAACAAGGGGGACAATGAGGGCTTGATAAAGGTCCATACTTGCCCTGGGTAGAACTAGAAGACAAAAGAGGTACGGTGTTCCTGGGTGGCAAGTTTGGCACCTGGTGAGTACTCGGAGTGGTGGGGAGGTGGGAAGTACCTCCTTTCGGAACTAGGGCCCTCACACACTCAGCAAGCTAGGTGTCATGCTTCATCATATGGGTCTTCTCGTCGAGCCGACGCTGCAATGCCCGACGGGCACCCATAAAGGGGCTCTTTATCGGAGATCTTTTGTTCCTTGCCGTATAGGTGCTGTGGGTGTGAGGGGCCTAGTAAAATGTAGATGTGGTGTGTGGGTTAAAACTGGTAAGGGAATCCTCCTATAATTATTATTCTGGAGAGGTCACAACCTGATTAAAAAGTAAAAAGGAGGACGACTATTTTGTTTTAATCTGACAAAAATTACGCTCTACCCCTTAGTGGTCAACATGTTTCTCGCCTATAAAATGTCTCTAATAGATCAGTTGGCGATTCCTCAGGACCTAGTGACAAAATGAAAACTATCTACAGTGTGTGGTGTGGTTCTACATACCACTTCTTCAACTTGCCACCCAGGAACACCGTACCTCTTTTGTCCTCTCTCTCTCTCTCTCACTCACTCACTCACCAGGCTTAGCCTTTTACCTTGAAGTGTTTCAGAAAGACTCTAAGCACTTGATTCAGGTGCCCCCGAGAAACCTTTCAATCTAGCAATGGACGTTTGTCCCTGTTCACTCCCAATCCGTGTTTCCAGTCTAACTTCCTGGACAGAGACTTTTGGCCTCTAATATTGTGCAACTACACATTTCTAAGAAAATATGCTTCTCCTGCAATGGGTAATTGTTAACACTGTGTAAAGAGGGTGAAACTATGATGAGTATGTCCTTGGGGAGAAGTTACTTAACCTTATAACAGTAGTTATCCCCAAGAAAAGTACACACAGTGCATCCGCACGACTCTTCGCCATTTGCTTGGGATCAGGTGTGGTTGAGTCATGCTCGGGGCAACAAGCCTTAAAGCGAGTCATGGCACCTTTCCTTTACACCTTTTTTGGAGCCTGCGTCCGTACCACTGGAAGGCAATTGATGAAGACTTATAATCATGAGTAATTATATAGTAATGTGCTCTGTACAGTTTCACACATCCTTTCATTTTCTCTCTACCTTTGTCCATCACTCTGTAGCCCAGGCTTTACCAATTTGTTATAGTTTTTGAGTGACCTGTCTTGTTTTGTTTAAATTATTCCAGGTTTCGGTCTACCTCCTGGCACCCTATGTGTCCTCTCTATCGAGAAGTACCGTGACAGGGTCTTGGGTTGTAGGTGCGTGGTTATCAATTCCTCCACATACAGGTCAGCCGCCGGCCCCTCTGCCCGTTCCAGAACATCTAAAATTCGTATGTTATTGCGACGAGCCCGACCTTCATAGTCATCAAGTTGTTGCGCCATTCGCTCCTGTCCATTCTGTAATTCAGCCACCTGCGTGCGAAGCTGGGAAGTGTCAGTTTGCAGCGCTGTCGTAGTAATTTTGAGTTCTTTGACCCTTTCGTCCATTTTACGAAAGTCCGCTCTTATAAGTGATACCTCTACGGTAACTGAGTCCAGTGAAGTGCGCACTCCATTGATAGCCGCCATGACGTCGTGTAGTGTTGGTTCTGACCCTGATTTAGGGGTATTTTGCGCCTCAGTTTTGTCCATTTGATGCGCTTCTCTGTCGTCCCCTGTTTTATTCCAGGCGAATTTAGCAAGTTTATTTTGCGCATTGGCTTTTGGACCCCTGCCTGTTGCCATTTGTGCACCTCGAGGTCTCTCAATTTGATAGTAGAATGGCCCTAGGTATTTCCCGCGGCTTACCCAGCAAGGTTGGCAATCTCGCTGTTGGCCTGTCTGGTTTCCCCAGGGTCCCGCCTCACCAGCTTTCTGAGTTCAGGCCTCTTCTTTCAAGGGCACTCACTATGCACGGGCACTCCGCGCCAATGGGGGGGGGGGGGCTCAGCAGGCCAATTCTTGCTCGGCTTCTATTCCCACTAATCTTTGGTCTGGCTGTGTATTGTCATGGAGCGTTTCCACCACACCGCTCGCTGCACATGGTTCTGAGTTGTCTCTAATTGGTCCTCTCTGGTTTTCCGGAGGTTACTGGAAACTCCTGGACAGAACGGGGGAAGGGGGGGGAGAGAACCTCTTGTGCTGTTCTATAGGTTCGCCGCTCCAGGTGATAGGGTACACTCGCACCCTCCTCCCAGCTCGCGGCCTGTTTCCTCTCAGTACAATGAGGCTGCTTCTGGGACCCCCGAGCCCTGGGGATCCCTCTGTCCGCTGATGAGTGGGCCTCTGCACCCCTGCCTATGGTGCCCTCGTGCAGGCCAGGGCTCAGTAGGATTTACCCCTCGTCACTTCAGGGCCCCAGTAAAACTTTCCAGTATTCTTGGGAAAGGGTACCCCCAATCAGGCCCTCTGTAGCACAGTGTCCCAGTTGAGCGGGTAATTGTTCGCCTCTCGCAATGTGGGGGTCAAGTCTCAGTCCGCACGAGGATACGAGGAGTGGAGGTGGGGCGGGGGGGAAAGGCAAGCCGCTAGCTGTGGACGGCCTCGCCTGTGTCTGCAAGTGTATAATAATGCCCCCGAGTCACCAAGCACCCCCCCGCCCCCCCCCCCCCCCCTCCCCCCTGGCTCCTCTTTCACAAGGCTCTCTAGTCTGGCATGGTTCAGTCCGGGCCTAGCGGGCCCACCGAGCCGGGGCCTCAATTTGCAGCACTAGCCCCGGAACACCCACCTCGATGTTGCCGGACAGCCGCTGTAACGATCCGGACCCCACACACCTCTGCCTCCGGGCCAGCCGCTCCCTAAGTCCCATACTTTGATCCACAATTCGCCGCGATGGGCTGCAGCTTGTCGATGCTACCAAGGGCCGAGCGCCACCCTCGGGTTCCCGGGCGTCGCCATGTTGAGTCCTCCGATGTCCGATCAGCTCACCCGGACATGCCTGCGAAGGCCCTGCCCACTCTTAATCGTCCGCCCCGGGTGTCACAGGACGTGTCTCACTCTCGACGCGGGTTTGAATTTAAATTTGGCACAGGATTTGTCAGGATAGCAGGCGGGGATGCGGGCGCTCACCTAGCTAGCGGCCATACTCGTCGGCTGCTAGCCACGCCCCCCTGGTTCTGTCCGCTTTTAACACCCTATGGGACAACGATCCTCCAGGTGGTGCGGGTGACCACAGAGACTTTCCTCTTTGTCCTTCACTGTGCTTGCTAGGCCTCCATGAACGTTCGCCAGCTAGGAAAGTTACGGATAGGTTTCTGGATCTGGCCTTGATCCTTACCCACAGGCAATTGACCATAAGTTGGAAGTCTATTTTGGTCCTGATGTCTAGCGCTGGTGATTTGAGTTGACAAAGTGGGTGGACTGTGAAAGGGAGGCGATCAGCGGAGAGGAAGTGGAGGGGTTAGAAAGGTACCAATGCTATCTGAATGGGATACCATTTTGTTGGCCTGTCCGCATATGGAACGAGGGGGCCGGACACTTGAGGATGACTCTGTGTCGGCCTTGGGATTTGGAATGTTGAGTCTGGCCATGGTTCACTTCTTTGTTACCCTGCTTTGCTTATCCAGCCCTGTTGTGTGTGGGGGTTACTGGGATGAAGCCCTTTGTTTGGTCCTGTGCTTCCTCGGCTGGGTATATTGACGCTTTTCTTGGTGCTCACTGTAACTTTGTTTTATTTTATTGTGTAATTTGCCTTTCACGGACCAGTCTCTGCATTAAGCCTGCTGGCGACTGTGTTCTTATACACATTGGTTTGTTAAGATGTGTTTTTAAAACCTAATAATGTATATTTTTAAAATGTTTCCCATACTGTTGTTATTTTGAAAATGTTATGCTTCATACACAGGGCAGCTCACACTAGTACAAATACCTTAATTCTGGAATACCTAGGGACATGCCTTTTCATCAACTTGTGTTTTTTAGGAATTCTTGGGACACCTCCTTCCATTTATGTACTGCTTTACAGAAGTGCTTATTTAACCCATTTACTGTTCTTACCACTCACTGATTGCGGGCACGTATATATGGCAAGTACGGTGAGTTTCTGTTCAAGAATAGTCTTTAATAGTTCTTTTTTGTTTCATTTTCAGGGATATGAATTATGTTTCCCTCACGCATCAGAAGAAGTAACTTGATATGTGCTGGAAGTTTGATTGTGGACTATGGAAGAATGCCTCCCCCCTACTGCTCTACTATCCCAAGTCCAATCTCTTAACTCAACCTGAGGAGATCTGAGGCACCGATGACGCCTGTCCTGTTACGAAGCAGGAAATTACACCAGTAGCTGCTCTGCCCAAGTTAAATAGCGAAGGCACACCCGGTCTTGAATTTATTTTTTAAAAGGGCTCTTGACCGTGTGCAGCTGGAAAGAAGAGTTTAGAAGTAAACTTGGATATTACAGTGACTATAAAGCTATCTGAAACTTTTGCATATTACATCTTTACCAAGCTGATGTAAGAGAGATGCCAAGCATTTCTTGCAGTGGGTTAACCCCATTCATAATTTTGTCGATTACTTTGTTACCGATTCTTGACGAGCATAGATATTGTTTTACTCACTGACAATTCTGCATGGCCTCTTTCTTCAGGAGCTACAGTATTCTGTCTTTGGTGCAGACTTTCAGGACTTTTGCTTGTTTTTCTAAAGCCTTTGTAGAAAGTGACTGTGTGCCTCGTAGTCGCCGGAGCACCATGTATCCCCGGCTTTGTCTAACAAGCTCATGCATTGTACGAGTCTTGGTGCACTTGAGCTGGGCTAAAGGATTAGATTGAAATGGTTTCTAGAAAGAAAGGAGGGGATGGGAAATATGGTGTCTCAGCATCATGTGATCACTTTTACATTACTTGACATTGCTGTTACACTTTTTTCTCCTTTAGTTCTGTTCTTTCCTGTACGGAGTAGCAGACCGTACTCTGAATATTTAAGAGGGCGTGTACATTCCTATGGGGCATACAGTTTAAAATATCTGTGAGGCCTCAGATAAACAAAGTGTTTGGCGTCTTTTATAACTGGTGGAGCTCAAAGCTATCCAGAATGTGAAGAAAATAGACATCAATTAAGTATGGTTTGCAGCAGGCTAAGAGGCCTTTATCGGTGTGAGCTTCTCAAGTATACCAAGAGAGGGGCATGAAGTGAATTCACACATATATGCTGACATTAGACCAAATATATGATTCATACTCTGAGATTTGGAAAGACAACATGATGGAATCCATTGTTTTCCTTCCAGATGTCAGGATGCCATGACACAAGTCATGGATGTTGTGGTTTTTCAAGCTGGGTTTCCTTACTCCAACTGATCCACCGCACACCTGCTCATGACCTACTGGTGCTCTTTACTTTTTTAGATTGCATCCATACTGAGTCAAAGCAGAGCTGTTTCTGAATTTGTGGCTTATAACGAATCATTCTCATCCATTTAAACAGTTGTCAATTTATTGCGACGGTACCAGACATTAAAAAGAAAATAAACATTTCTGTGTTTCCTTTTGCTTGTGTGTCCCATTTCTAGGGCTATGCACAGATGCTGGCTAAACTCGCCAGTCCAAATTTGATATCTATTCTTGCCTTTCCCCAATGGGTTTTCTATTTTGGCGCCTCTTTGCCAAGCCTGCCCCACGTCTCCCTTTACTATCTTTATGGCAGTGGTGCATGTTTATCCGCATACGTCGGGGTATTTATATCTCACTGAAACTAAGGCAAATTTTGCTGGAAGTGTACATTTGTTATATTCTCTATAGTCCTTCTAGAATCGGAAGTACCAATATCTTTAACTATGGTCTTTAATTTTCAAGTTTGTCAGGCACACTTAAGCTGGACGATTTATCCATTTCACCACTATATGAAAGTTGTTTATTAAGACATCTATCCATTGTGGCTCTATCTATATGGGTGTCTCTTGACCAAACAGTAATTCCTGATAACTTATTACTTGGTGTTTATTGGTTAACACTGAAAAAGTACCATCATTTGGGAAACATGTAATGGCTGAAACTATACTTGTACAGATACCATTTAGAAAATAGACGTTGGTTAAAGATGTAAGTTATAATAATTTGGAGTTCTGTAAGGACTGCATGAAACATAACAAAGAAGTACTAGCTTTAAAAATAATTTTGGGGGAGAATGTATTAAAACACCTTGGAGGGAAGGGGTCTGTGGAGAGAGCACCGGAGATCGCTCTAAAACAACTTGGTCCCCTGAATGTAACCTGCCTTGTTTGTTTAAAGCATTTCACTTTATTCGGTCCCGACACAAATATGCCACTTTATTTGAAGCAGCGGAAATACGCGTAAATTAAAATATACGTTCTTTTTAATTGGGAAATATGTGTTTTGCCACAGTTGCACATATCACTCCACACTACAAACAAAATATAATCTATTTCAAGAGTCTTGGAGCTTGGAAGCCATCACTAAATACCTACCTGCCAGTTTTTTAAATAATAATGCCTCACCAAGCACATCTGAGCAACTTCCAGCAGGTGGATCCTTTGAAAATGGATCAGACACTTAATGGTGGCACTTCCTTACCTTGATGTGTCTGCCCTGTAGAGACTGAAACGACTAAACAAGCTTTGACCAATCCAATCATAGACTCTTGTGAAGTGAAAGTATTTCCCAAGCTTGACTAACACTCCTCAGCGGCATAGCATGTGCAAGCTTCCCTGATACACAGAGTGCAGGCAGCGCCAGGGCCTGGTTTGTTAGACAGCACTGACTAGAGGGGCAACAGCCCTTTTGAGCCCTGATAACCGGATGACCTTAACTCTTTAAGAAGGGTCCTGGAGAGCGCTAGGAATAGTGGTGTTTAGGGAACTACCAAATAAATTCATGTGAAAAGGGGTGATATTATAATTGTGCAGTGACATCATCACCTGTATAGCCTCTTGTGGGCACTGTGGGACACTTGCTGCATCGCTAATATCCAGGAGTGGATGGTGTAAATTGATGGATGGGTGAGTACGTGCATGGGGTAGAATGATGGAGTAAGTTGAGAATGGTTGGGGAGCAGGGAGTTGGTGAATGAATGCATATGTGGGTGGTGAAAAAAATGGATGGATGGATGGATGGGTGTGTGTGTGTGTGTGTGTGTGTGTGTGTGTGTGGTGTGAAAGTTAGATGAATATGTGGTAAACTGGATGGATCCACAACAATGAATAAATGATGAAATATATACCACTGCTGACTACGAAAACCACATCATAACCTAAAAAGCCAAGTTTTAAGAAGTTGACGGAATGGAGATTTTTAATTTGATGCTGACCAGCTTGATTGGGAAGTGAATCCAAGTTTGTGCTGCCAAGAACAACAAGCATTGGCATAGCCAATAGGTCTCGCCTTTGGGACCTTATAAGTATTTAGTTATCCGGCACAATATCCTTGGTACATCAAGTGTTGCATGGCTAAACACTTATAAGGTCCCAAAGGCGAGACCTATTGGCTATGCCAATGCTTGTTATCGTAGACGTGGTCTATCAGATCTAGCTTTATCAAAAAACGAGAGGGGGGGGAACCAGGGAGCCAGTTAATGGTCCAGTGTCCATGCTCCCCAAAATGACATTAATAACAAATGGAGGACACTGTTCCAAAGGCAGGGTCAAAACATTTCACCCATATGCCTTCTGCTAAGAAGAAGCAGAAAAGAAAAGGAAGTCCTAAATAGGGCGGGCCCATCACACAGGGGAAAGAACATGTCTTGCCTCATGTTGCCCTCACACACCCCGAGGGGTGTCATGCTTCATCATCGGGCATTTGCTCCTCGTTGGGCCGGCGCTGCAATTCCCAACGGGTCCCCCGAAGGGTCGCTTTATCGGAGATCTTTCAAGGCATGCCGGATGGTGCATGAGGGTGTGTGGGGTGTGGGGCCTATATAAGGGTAACTAGGTGCGTGCATAGTGAATTGATACTGACAAAGGGTAACCTGTGAACGGTTATTTTAGTGTAATAACCCTGTTGGCAGAATAAAAACTCTAAATTAGAGTATAATCCCAGATGGCACATTATGCCTAGGTATCATAAAAGGTCAACATGTTTCACGCCTCTGTTGCCGTTAAGGTCATTGGCGCTTCTTCAGGACCAGGATATAAAAAGAATAGTGAGGTGCACGTGATGATTAAGAAAAAATTGAATACCCAAACTTCTCGGCAGGGCGGACCATTATGCTGCTCCTGCCCGAAACCTAGGACAAGAAAGGAAAGAAGAAAGAGGACATATATAACGTGCATTAGACTAGCTTAATACAACGTAGTGTGCCACAGTCGTGTGCACAACATATCAATGTCACAAAAAAAGATCAAAAAGACACAAGGCCTCAATGAGGATAACAAACTCCCTCGTTAAACTCGGAGCGTGGGGGGAAGGCCCAGACAAAATATATATATATCTCGCGGCAATTCAAGATAACAGTGAAGCCATGTTACAGAAAGGAAGTAATGCATCCCTATTTCTAGAGTGCTGCGCCGCCATGTTAGAGTGACCCCTTCACTCACTACAAATTAAAGGCATCATACCCCATCATTCCAATCTTATAAAAGATCATCCCTCTTAGTGTCCTTACCTCCCGTAAAAACGAGAGCCGCTCCAATGGCTGTGAGGCATGCCTTAAAAGATCTCCGATAAAGCGACCCTTCGGGGGACCCGTTGGGAATTGCAGCGCCGGCCCAACGAGGAGCAAATGCCCGATGATGAAGCATGACACCCCTCGGGGTGTGTGAGGGCAACATGAGGCAAGACATGTTCTTTCCCCTGTGTGATGGGCCCGCCCTATCTAGGACTTCCTTTTCTTTTCTGCTTCTTCCTAGCAGAAGGCATATGGGTGAAATGTTTTGACCCTGCCTTTGGAACAGTGTCCTCCATTTGTTATTACTATCAGATCTAGCGCCATGAGGCTGTCTGTGTACACGAGGTGCTGTGCAAACAGCAGGCTGGCTCCACTGAGTGCATTTGTGCAGTGTTACTTCCCGCCTTCAGCGCTGCGGCGGTGAGGTGAGCCAGGTGGCGCTCCAGAGAGTGCTAATTGGGTGCAATGTAGCACGAGGCGCAGCACTGTCTTCGTGTTGGTATAATCAAGTGCTTGCATGAGCCCTCCCGCTCCCCCCCCCCCCCCCATGCCTCTCCTCTTCTTATTTCTTCACCCCTCCAGGAAACCGCTTGTTTGAAGGGGCGGTCTTTGATGTGTTTGTTTTAGGGAGGCAGAAGGCCTCGTGCCCCTTTGTCAGTGGGAGGGGCTTCGACAACTGCTCAACATGAAGGGGTTTGATAGGGAGGTGTGAGGCTAGACCTGCTAGGGTTGTTGGGGGAAAGAGGGGGGTAGAGGCGCAGGAAGGTGGGAGATAGGCACAACACACTCAAGAAATCGTAGCAGCACAACACTCGTGGTCAGCTCCATTCAGCTGGTAAGTGTACGTGAAAATTGGGTCTGGGAGATGGATTTAACAGGCATGCATCTAAGAGTTCTACATCCTGTTGCCAAAGTTGGAGGGTAAAGTGAGCCGTTGGGGAGGAGAAGGCAGCTGTTTATTTTTTCCCGCTACAGAATGCAACACAATGAATGTTTATTGGCTTAACGCGCAGACATATAGGATTAAATGCATTTAAAAGTGTTGCTAGTATACACGGTGCTGCTATGAATGAAGGGGTCTTTCAGATTTTGATCGTTATTTTTATCCATCCTAAAAAATACTCAGTACTGTTGTGCACTTGTTTCTTTAAGGTACTCCTTTTGCGAACCTGGCGAGATAGCTTATTGGGTTTGAGTGCCTGCCACAGAGAACAGTATGTGTCCCTCGTGGCAGACTAGTTATTTCCTAGCCCGATGCACATGTTATAACCTGGCTTAGAAACAGTACTGTCCGGACAAAAACAGAAAATACGCAAGCACTTTACTAGGAAAGCTCTTACGCAGCCATCTATTCATTTATAGTTTTAATAGTGCTGTGAGTCTCCTTTTTGTATTGTTTTTCCCACTGATTGCGAATGAAGGACAAGCGCGTGCCTCGCGCTGAAAGTTTAAACAAGCGTGTGCGCACCTCGCGCTGAAAGTTGAAAAAAAAAAGAAAGGGAGGCACGTCTGGCGAGTGGTGTGCGATGTGCGTGCACCATGACGAGAGAGGAAAGCCAGATGGTGCCTCTGCTCGTCATTGTGCGCGTAACCGCACGCTCTATGCCACCCAAAAAGCTGTGGTCGTCTTTCTATAGCCCACTCACTAAATGTCTCGCCAGAGCAGCACATGCGCTGGCTCAGGTGAGACCCAAAAAGGAAGCACCCCCTTTCCTAAGCTCTTTGATCTCAGGGGCCACTGCAAGTAAATCATCCGATGAATGAATTGTTCTCTGCAATAGTGTGTAAATCTGTGAAGCATTGAGGGTCAGAGACATAAAAGGCCTGATGCACAAACACCAGTCTTAAACAAAATCGTTTTCTGTAGTAGTGAGAGTCCGGAGACAGCAGAAAGATGTAAAGATTTATTCCAAAAGAACTCGTCCACGACAGGTAGCGCCCGGCTGGCTCGCATCCCAGGAACAACGGACACAAGTCAGCTGCAATCCTCACACGCCGTTCCATCTGCAAGCACGGGTTATATTTTTAAACATAAACACTGAACGAGTGTAACTCCGCCACAGAACATCTCGCCTGAGCTTCACTGAACATATTGCAATGTACTACTTCACCTTCTCCCACCAAAATAAAAGAAACATTTAAGAGATACCATTTGTGACTCCTCCACTAGGGCGGATGAGCGTCCCCCGACTGCTTTCTCGCAGTGCGAGAAGGGTTTGGTTGGGGGTGGGCGGGTCTGCTGTAGGGCAGGGGAGGAGTGGCTTGCCCACTGTTGAGGGCGCTGACTGTTTGGTCGGCCATCTGGGGCTGACCAAACCAGTCATGTGCAAATCTGCCTTTTCTCCATGTAGGCTGTATGCAGCCTACATGGAGAAAATGGCCTCCCCATAGGCACTTGGCTGGTTGGTGTCCCGACTAATCACAATGCTGCCATTGCAGCGTTGTGATTGGCTTAGGGGAGAGAGGCTGCCTGCCTGCTTCCTGTTCCTGGCAGGAGAGGAGCAGTGTTGGACAGGCCACACAAAGGGCTTGCTCCCTCCCCGCACGACAGGGCCCGAGCTCCGGCCCACCAGGCATAACCCACGAAAAGCACCTGTACCCCGTCTCCCGACGGATCTTCTGCCCTCGGACCTCTACTCATCACGGGGACCGGCCCCACCGGCTCCCCCGGCCGGTTCAAGCCGCCATCTTGGGCCCTGCACCACGAGGCCGCGTGGCCTCGCCCCGACCCTAACCCCGGGCCTGGCCGGCCCCGACATCCCGGCACCACCATCCACCCAGGAGGTGAGCGGACCACTTGGCAGGTCAATGGGAGAACGAAGTGTCAAGAGCTCTTCCCCCGCCAGGTGCCGATCGCCTCCAGCTTCCCCAGGCGCTGGCTCCACCCCCTGCTGGGTGTCTGGACACCTTCATCCCGGGCCCTCCGACCTCCAAGTGCGAGGGTCCGGACATCAAAGGGCGCCTGCCCTATAACTGGAGCAACTCCGGAGCAGGAAGGCAGTTGTATCCTGGAGTCGAGAGACACCGAGAGAACTCAGCCTTGACGGACTACTGGCGCTGCCGTAGCCCGCTCTTGTGAACCATCGTCCTGCCTGGTGGCGCTGCCGCGGCCTTCTGCAACATCCATCCTCGTCGGGACCTGCTGGCGCTGCCGCGGCCCGTTGTAACGACCATCCTCGTCGGGACCTGCTGGCGCTGCCGCGGCCCGTTGTAACGACCATCTTCGTCGGGACCTGCTGGTGCTGCCGCGGCCCGTTGTATCGACCATCCTCACCGGGACCTGCTGGCGCTGCCGCGGACCGTATACCGACCATCTTTCCGGGACCTGCTGGCGCTGCCGCGGACCGTGTACCGACCATCTCAACCGGGACCTGCTGGCGCTGCCGCGGCCCGTACCAACTAAACCACCAAGCTCGAGGATTGTGAGCTAGTCATCATCTCATCCGAACTACCTGACTGGTAGACAGACTGTCCCGCTACCCCTTACCCTGCTTTGAGAGACTTGAATCGACGGGACCCCTGAGTCCAGACCTCCTTGTACCATTCAACCGTACCTTAAGAAGTGCTTATAAAGAACACTGAACCTTATCCGTGTGTGGTATCTGTCTGTGGGGGGGAAGTTACTTGTCTGTACGATCGCTGGAGACGGCTCTCCCCGGAGACCTCTCCTCCTGATCCCGGCCGACCCTCCCGGTCCGTCTACCCTTTCTAACATTGGTGGCAGCGGTGGGATCCGAATCAACGCGTAATCGTACAGAGAGTAGCTCACCCCACGACAAAAACACGATGTCAGCCAAAGATAGCAGCTCCACCGAGAAATTCCAAATGGATAAAATAGAAGAATACAACCACCGCGAACTGAGACAATTCTGCATAGAACTTGGCATTGCTACCACCGGCCTGAGTACCAAGGATGATCTAAAGCACGCCCTAGAGTCGTGGACAGAAACTGGGGTCGCCGGACCCTCCGACCAAAGCAGCATCACACCAGAGGGGAACGCCACGGCTCCCGAGGAGCGGGGAACGGGCCTCTCGCAGGAGGAGATCCGAGAAAGAGAGAGAACCAGATTGCACGAGTTGGAAATGGCACGACTCAAGATGGATGGGGAACTCAAGTTAGCTGAACAGAAACTCAACCTCGAGCAGATGCGGCTCCGAGATGAACGAGAAGAGAAGCAGAGACAGAGAGAGCTGGAGGAGAAAAAAATAACGCTCGAGCACGAGCGCCAACTAGCGGAGATAGAACTTCGGAAACAGAATAAAGAACTGGGGGTGCCTGAGCGACCACACACCCCGGGGCCAATCGAGAAAAAAGTCCACATCCCCAAGGATGTTGTCCGCGAGTATGTCCGAGAAGACGACATACAACAGTGGTTTAAAGCCTACGAGATCGCCATGACCTCCCACCGGATCGACCGGAGTGATTGGGGAGCCGGACTTTGGGGGAGGTTTATCAATGAGGGTCGCGATGCTCTACTGCAGCTCCCAGATCACCAAATGTCGTCCTACGACCACATGAAGGCTGCCCTCCTCACCCGCTACGGCCTCACACCCGAGATGTACCGCCAGAGGTTCAGAGATTGCACCCGGATCCCAGGTACAACTTGGGTAGAATACGTGAACTATTTCAGCCGTGCCTTCGAGGGTTGGATAAAGGGGAGCCATGTCACCACCTACGAACAACTCTTTAACCTTATGGTATGGGAGCACCTGTCGAACAACTGTTTCGTCGAGCTCCGGCAGCACCTCCTCGACAGTAAGCTGACCGACCCCCGGCAGCTCGCCGCCGAAGCTGACCGATGGGAAAGCACCCGAGTGGGCCGGAGGGGGCCACACGAACAGAACAGAAGCAACCAAGGCCAGCACCGTCCTCGGGGAGGAGGAGGGGGCCAGGGGCGAGGGAGAGACGCCTTGCCAGCAACACCCGTGGCCAGCACCCCGCCTCCGGCCGGCCGGGGCAACCCCCCGTGGCGTCCTGGGGTCCGAGCCAACGTCACGTGCCACCGATGCCAGCGAGTCGGCCACTACGCCAATGACCCGAGCTGCCCGCAGAACCAAACACCCAAGCCCCGCCAGGTAGCTGCCGCCGCCCTGGGGGAAGAGCGATCATCGGAGGAACCAGAAGAGTATGAGCCGGCCCAGCAAGAGTGGGAACCGGCCGCCATGGTCCTGGCGTGCTTAGGGGGAAGAGACATGGTCCCGCGGGCTCCCCTACCCGCTAACACCAGGAAATACGGTCAGTGGGTGACCATTAATGGACAGCGAGCCGAGGCCTTGCGTGACACAGGCGCCAGTGTGACGGCCGTCCGCTGTCACCTGGTGAAGCCCGAGCAGATCCTGCCGAACATTCTCTGCCCCGTCCGCTCGGCAGACAACTCTGAAAGTATGTGTCAGATGGCCTGCGTCCCATTCGAATGGGGAGGGGTCTCCGGCCTGTTGAAGGTGACGGTCCGGGACGATGCCCCCGTGGACTGCCTCCTGGGGAATGACCTCGAGAGTTCCCCGTGGGCCACCGTTGAGAGAAGAGAGCACCTGGGGATGCTGGGCCTCCCGGACTGGGCCTGCATAACCACCCGGTCCATGGCCGCCCGTGCCGTCCCTCGATCAGAAGAACCGGAATGGCCAGCACCTCCGCCCCCGGTCGCCCCAGTAGAAGACAACGCCGAGGCCAGCCTCCCGGACCCGACGACCGAAGGGGACGCGCAACCCCAGGACCTTCCTGACCTGGCTCAGTGGCGTCAAGAAGGGGGGCCCACCCAAGAACAATTCCGCCAGGAACAAAAGACCTGTCCCTCCCTCGAGGGACTCCGCCAACAAGCCAGCGCCCAGAACACAGGGGACTCCACCGGAACTCACTGGGTCTACTGGGACAACGACCTGCTATACAGCGAGCAAAGAATCGCCGAGCTGGGGGCCGGTCGAGTACTGGTGGTACCTCTCCGCTTCAGAGACTTTCTGCTCAACCTGGCCCACGATGTCCCCCTGGCTGGACACCTGGGCCAGGACAAAACGTACAGCCGCCTAGTGACCCACTTTTTCTGGCCGAAAATGAGGAACGACGTCCTGAACCACTGCCGATCTTGCCCCACATGCCAAGCCAGCGGGAAGAGTGGTCGGAAGCTGAAAGCCCCTCTGCAACCCTTCCCTGTGGTCACCACCCCGTTCGAAAGGGTGGGGATAGACATTGTGGGGCCTCTGGACCCCCGCACGGCACAAGGACACAGGTTCATCTTAGTACTGGTGGACCATGCCACCCGCTACCCCGAGGCGGTGCCCCTACGGACCGTGACAGCTCCGGTGGTTGGCCGGGCCCTAATGGGGATCTTCTCCCGGGTAGGCTTCCCCCGAGAAGTCGTCAGCGACCGAGGCACGAACTTTATATCCAAATACATGAAGTCCCTCTGGCAACAATGCGGGGTCACCTACAGATTCACGACCCCCTATCACCCCCAAGGGAACGGACTAGTGGAGCGTTTTAACCGCACTCTCAAGGGGATGATTGGGGGATTGGAAGAGCCCCTCCGTCGCCAGTGAGATGTACTACTCCCGTGCCTCCTCTTCGCCTACCGAGAAGTTCCCCAGAAGTCCCTCGGTTTTAGCCCTTTCGAACTCCTGTACGGGCACCCTGTGCGAGGGCCCCTCAGCCTCGTAAAAGAAGGTTGGGAGATGGCCCCCCTAAAGACCCCTCCAGACGTCTTCAAATACATCCTGGCCCTACGCAACCAGACCCGGCGCTTCAGAGAGATGGCCAAGGCGAACCTCGAGACCAGCCAGGAGGACATGAAGAGGTGGTATGATCACAATGCCTCCTCCGTTGAGTTCGAGCCCGGACAACAAGTATGGGTGATGTCCCCCACCGAACCATGTGCCTTGCAAGATAAGTGGACGGGGCCCTTCAAAGTGGTCGAGCGCAGAAGCCCCGTCACTTATCTCATCGACCTGGGGACCTCCCGGAACCCCCTCCGGGTCCTCCACACCAACCGACTCAAACCACACTTTGTGCGCTCAGAACTCAGCCTCCTGATGGCTACGGACAGTGGGGCAGAGGAAGACTCCGAACCCCTCCCGGATCTTCTGAAGACTCAGGAGAATGACGGCTCCGTGGACGGGGTCCGGCTCTCTGACGCCCTCACTTCGGAGCAACGCCAGGGCTGCCGGAACCTCCTGCTGCAGTTCGCTACCCTGTTCTCCCTCACCCCCGGGGTCACCCCTTGGTGTTTGCACGACGTGGACACCGGGGACAGTCCCCCTGTCCGACACCGGGCCTACCGCGTACCAGATCGGGTACGGGCCTGCATACAGGAGGAAGTGGCCAAGATGCTCACAATCGGGGTCATCGAGCCCTCGGACAGTCACTGGGCCAGTCCGGTCGTATTGGTTCCCAAAGCCGCTGCCCCCGGCACCGCACCTGAACTGAGATTCTGCGTCGACTACCGGGGCTTGAACGCTGTCACCCGGACCGACGCTCATCCGATTCCCCGAGCAGACGAGCTGATTGACCGGCTGGGGGCCGCCCGCTACCTTAGTACCTTCGACCTAACAGCGGGCTACTGGCAGATCGGCCTCACACCCAGGGCTCAGGAACGGTCAGCCTTCTCTACCCCCGATGGCCACTACCAATTCAAGGTCATGCCCTTCGGCATGAAGAATGCCCCCGCCACGTTTCAACGCCTCGTGAACCAGGTCTTGGCGGGGCTCGAAGAGTTCAGCGCTGCCTACCTGGACGATATCGCTGTATACAGCCGCCACTGGCCCGACCACCTCCGTCACCTCCAAGAGGTCCTACAGGCCCTCCAGCGGGCCGGCCTCACAATTAAGGCCGGCAAGTGCCAAATTGGCCAAGGGTCTGTGACCTACCTTGGGCACCAAGTGGGAAGCGGGCTGGTGGCCCCGCTACAACTTAAGATTGCTGCCATCCAGTCCTGGCAACCCCCCGTCACCCAGACCGAGGTCCGAGCCTTCTTGGGGCTCACCGGCTACTACCGGCGGTTCGTGAAGGACTACGGCAGCATCGTGGGGCCCCTCACGGGTCTCACGTCCAAGAACCAACCGAAGCGGATTAACTGGACCCCCGATTGTCAAGCGGCCTTCGAGAAGCTGAAGGCCGCCCTGTGCACCGCCCCTGTGCTCCAGGCCCCCGATTACAGTCGGGAATTCGTGGTACAGACCGACGCCTCCGACCACGGCATCGGAGCCGTCCTTTCTCAGTTAAACCCCGAAGGTCATGACCAGCCGGTGGCCTTCATCAGTCGACGTCTCCTGGCCCGAGAACAGCGCTGGAGCACCATCGAGAGGGAGGCCTTCGCAGTGGTGTGGGCCCTCAAAAAGCTCCGGCCCTATCTCTTCGGTACCCACTTCCGGGTACAAACCGACCATCGACCCCTGCAGTGGCTGATGCAGATGCGGGGGGAGAACCCAAAACTCTTGCGCTGGTCCATTTCCCTGCAGGGAATGGACTTCACTGTGGAGCACCGACCAGGCCAAGACCACGCCAACGCGGATGGCCTGTCCCGCTTTTTCCGCCTCGACGAAGAGAGTCCCCAAGGAGATGGGTGACTCTCCCCGCCTTCAGCTGGGGGGGACGCATGTTGGACAGGCCACACGAAGGGCTTGCTCCCTCCCCGCACGACAGGGCCCGAGCTCCGGCCCACCAGGCATAACCCACGAAAAGCACCTGTACCCCGTCTCCCGACGGATCTTCTGCCCTCGGACCTCTACTCATCACGGGGACCGGCCCCACCGGCTCCCCCGGCCGGTTCAAGCCGCCATCTTGGGCCCTGCACCACGAGGCCGCGTGGCCTCGCCCCGACCCTAACCCCGGGCCTGGCCGGCCCCGACATCCCGGCACCACCATCCACCCAGGAGGTGAGCGGACCACTTGGCAGGTCAATGGGAGAACGAAGTGTCAAGAGCTCTTCCCCGCCAGGTGCCGATCGCCTCCAGCTTCCCCAGGCGCTGGCTCCACCCCCTGCTGGGTGTCTGGACACCTTCATCCCGGGCCCTCCGACCTCCAAGTGCGAGGGTCCGGACATCAAAGGGCGCCTGCCCTATAACTGGAGCAACTCCGGAGCAGGAAGGCAGTTGTATCCTGGAGTCGAGAGACACCGAGAGAACTCAGCCTTGACGGACTACTGGCGCTGCCGTAGCCCGCTCTTGTGAACCATCGTCCTGCCTGCTGGCGCTGCCGCGGCCTTCTGCAACATCCATCCTCGTCGGGACCTGCTGGCGCTGCCGCGGCCCGTTGTAACGACCATCCTCGTCGGGACCTGCTGGCGCTGCCGCGGCCCGTTGTAACGACCATCTTCGTCGGGACCTGCTGGCGCTGCCACGGCCCGTTGTATCGACCATCCTCACCGGGACCTGCTGGCGCTGCCGCGGACCGTATATCGACCATCTTTCCGGGACCTGCTGGCGCTGCCGCGGACCGTGTACCGACCATCTCAACCGGGACCTGCTGGCGCTGCCGTGGCCCGTACCAACTAAACCACCAAGCTCGAGGATTGTGAGCTAGTCATCATCTCATCCGAACTACCTGACTGGTAGACAGACTGTCCCGCTACCCCTTACCCTGCTTTGAGAGACTTGAATCGAGGGGACCCCTGAGTCCAGACCTCCTTGTACCATTCAACCGTACCTTAAGAAGTGCTTATAAAGAACACTGAACCTTATCCGTGTGTGGTATCTGTCTGTGGGGGGGAAGTTACTTGTCTGTACGATCGCTGGAGACGGCTCTCCCCGGAGACCTCTCCTCCTGACCCCGGCCGACCCTCCCGGTCCGTCTACCCTTTCTAACAAGCAGAGACAACGCTGGACCAGGCCGGCGAAGGCAAGTTTTTATTTTAAATTAAACAGCCCCCCCCCCCAGTCATGCCAGCCGTGACTGAGAGATACAGTAAACAACTATCTAAGCAAAAAAAATCTATCTGAGCAGTTACAATCCTGTAATATACATGAACAACAATAATGAGTGGAGAAAAAGGATTCCTCATTAAAACATCACATAATCCTTGAATTTACTGGGTCTCTTAACCTCACGTGACCTTGTGCATACTGCAGTGGTTTGAGAATTGTTGCGAATACTGTTTCCACCCTCAATATTGACTACGTGACTGTTTAACTTCCCTGGTATCTTTACCAGACTGTACCCATTGTGTCCAATCCAATCCAGACCAGTACACTTTCCTGCAGTTAGTGATGCTGGCTTGCTAGGGCGTGAGTTTAACCCGACTAAGGTTGTTGCACCAGCCCCTGCTTTCCAGAAGGACCGACCCCTTCCCGACTCTAAAAATTCTTGTAGGGGATGAAAAAACGACTCTCTCTCTTCCTGACCATCCCTGGTTTTTTCCGCTACAAAGGCAGTCACAGCTATGATCCTTACCAAAAAGGTGTTTAATCTTTGTTTTTCAAAAACCCTTGCTGTGGCCATCTTTCAATGTTGACTTTCCTTTGTTTCTTAAGTGGCGCGGTACCTTGACCATGCAGGAAACAAAGCTAAGTGACCTTTGTGCCCTCGCAACAACAGCCGAGTGACCCCAGTGGTACAATGAGGTGCAGTGTTCTACTCCTATACTTTTAGCTTGAGGGATAGTTTTGATCTATCCCTGCTACTAAGGGTGTCCGTACCCCTGCCTTAATCACCTTGTTCCCTTTCTCAACAAGACCATTGGATGATGGCAAGTACAAAGCAACCCTTAATAAATGCTTAAAATCATGTTTGCTTAAAAACTTGTACATCTGATCAAACACAAAATGTGAACCGTTATCAGTAACAAGGGACTGGGGCGCCAACTCAATGGCAAACACTTGTTCCAGAAATTTGACTGCAGAGTCCGAGGAGGGACAGTTAGCAAAAGAAAAGTACAACCACTTGGAAAAGTATCCATCTAAAAAGATTAACTGTCTCAAGGAAATGAGGACAAAAGTCCTGGAAAAAACACATGGTCTAGCTTGTCCCACACTGCTTCAGGTATCGAACAGGGTGTAGGGGTGTCCTGGTCAGCTTCCAGTGCTTAGCAGAAAGCAGACACTCTGCATTTGTCAACAAGCTCCTTGACCTGACTGTCAAGAGCAGGCCATCAATAATGTTGCCTGAGGCGCATACAATTCTTGGTGGTACCTAAATGCCCTTGACGAGCTTTGGAAATGATGGGGTCACCCAACCTGATAGAAGGAACATGGAAATCCCCTCTTAAGACCAATCCGTTGACCAACGTAACTGCAACCTGAGCATAGGCCTTTAAATCACCCTGCAAGCATCTGGTTTCAGTCCAACCTTAGATAATACACACACACACACAGACCTGCTTGAGAATTTAATCTTCCGGAAAAGCAGACATACATGTTTAACTTATTAACTGTCCAAATGCAAGCCAAGGCCCCGTTCTCAATCGTTCTGTTGCTCAAAGTTCAGAGTGATCTCGAGGCAAACGCAATGGTCACAGCCCCCTACCCTCTGGCTCAGAACCGCCCCATTAGCATGGAGGCTGGCATCTACAGGGAATTGTTAAAAGAACCAGCATTGGCATAGCCAACAGGTCTCGGCCTTTGGGACTTTATAAGTGTTTAGCCATGCAACAGTTGATGTTGCACCAGTGACAGGCGCGCAACACCCATTGGGCTCACCGGGCTTCAGCCCCCCCGTCATGTGTGTCAGCCCGGCTGAGACAGCCTCGCGGGCTGGCGTCTGTCTAATTGCAGCCGTATCCGAGTACTTCACAGGTCTTTAGAAGACCATTTACTCGTTAATGAGGCTTTTGTTGTGGTTTCCCCCTTTCTTACAGCCACTCTGCCTATGGCTGGAAGACTTAGCCCCCGCTGCCCCCCCCCGAAATCTTTTTCAGCCCCCCCCCCCCCGAAATTTGGCTCTAGTTGCCCGCCTGACCAGTGATATTGTGCTGCATAATTAAATACTTATATGGTCCTAAAGACTAGACCTATTGTCTATGCCAATGTTTGTTTAACTTTAAGATGCCTAATTGTACAAGAGCACACAGACCGATGATGGCGCTTAGTAAGGGTGAGCTGTAAAGCATGTTTTACGACAGATGATGGCGCTTAGTAAATGTGAGCTGAAAAGACAAACCGTAAAATACCAGTCGAGCGGCACACTATGCTAAGCACAGATTTTAAGTTAACCTGTTTCAAGCCACGCCCTTAATTTCATCGGCCACGTCCCTCTGAGAGCCCCCCTCAGGTTTTAGGTCGAGGGACCGTCCGGTCTGCCGAAGCGGAACCGGAAGTCCGGAGATCTTATGATGCTTAGAGTGGCTATTTAGCCCGCCTCTCTTTTTGGCTCTCCTCCATTTGCTGGCTTCCTAAACGGAGGCCAGCCATTGGAGGAGAGAGCCGTCCCTCCAAATAGGCTCCGTCTTTTTCAGATTCGGGGGCGTTTTCCGTGCGCTTCTTTCCACTTTTTAGCCACGCCCTTTTTAGGTCTCGGCTCGAAGGCTGCGCTTGCTCAGTCTCGCTCCGAGACCGAGATTTAATGTTTTGGAGAAGAGGGGCTTGAACCCGCCTCTCTTCTCCATTGGCTGGCCTCTTAAATGCTGGCCAGCCATTGGAGAAGAGTCTTTGTCTCGCAAAACAAGCCCCGTCCTTTTCGGATTCGGGGGCGTGTTTTTTCGCCACTTTTCGCTGGGCGTGTTTTTCTCTCCTCCAGCCAATGGCAAGAGGAGAGAAAAGAAAAACACGCCCCCGAATCCGAAACTGCCGCTGCGTTTCTCCGATGCATTTCTGCTTCGCCTCGGAGAAAGGCGGCGGTGTTCATGGCTCTCGCTGCCCTATCCTCGCAACCTGGAGCTTGTGGTGAGGTGTGCTCTGATGTTTACGTTTCCAACTCAGGTCACAAACCATAACACGTTTAAATCCTGGTTTCTCCACTTGACACCAACTGTGTGATCTTGTGCAAACCACTTTAACTCCCGGTGCAAAGTTCCGGATTCCCCGGGAATGGTCTAATCTCCAATATTAAGCCTGATCTTGGAAGACTGCATCCTCCTGCACTGGAGCCGCACTGTTGGGGTCCCCCGTACCCCAGGATGTCCTCGGTGCTGGCAGAGCTGCAGAAAGGAGGTCCAAGGGTCTGTCCCTGCCGCGCTGCTCCTTATGCGCCCTTGGCTCCTCTGTGCACTGCACCCTCAGCTGCAGCGGGTGGAGAACGAAGGATCCGCTGAAGAGTGGGCACGGGCCCTGGCACCCCCGGGTCCGCACGGGTCCAGCTGGGAGTGCGAGGTGAGTGTGTGGGGTGCCACAGGTGCACTCTTCTTCCCCTGCAGTTAGCCTTGTGGAGCTCTCAGCTATGGCACAGTACCGGTGCTTGACACGGATCCTCCCCCCTACCTTTAAGTACAGTGCATCCGCCCTATCCAATTACAGTGCCATTTACACCCCCCGCGGCCCCTCCCGGCCCCTTGTGCGCTCTATTGTTTGCTAACAAGCTTCTGGTGCAATTTAAGAGCCGCCAGACTCTGCCAGGCCGGGAGGATGTGCCTTATTCATGAGGTGCTGCGGTGGCGAACCTTCAAGTCTTGGCACCTCCCACAGTGCCCTCGTGTGATGGGCAAGGCGCTATAGGTCACCCCTCTAAAGGCAGCTCAGTGTGTTGGGACCCTACTGCAAAGAGTACCGTTAAACCCAGGCTGTCATGATTGGGCAGATATAGGCCTCAATCCTTACGAGGTCGATATATTTACAGCCATATGTGAAACTCAACCGGTTATCCTTCGGAGATCTATATAATCAGGGCCACTTGAATTATGCGATTCTGCAGCCGCAGCGTTTTCCACATAATTATAGATTTGCCCCATTTGCCACTTGATCCATCCACTGCTGTATCTGCAGATTTTAACCAAACAATGCGTCTAGCTGAATCACATCAAACGTTACTAAATATGTGGCGACCCCTGTTTCCGCACAATAGAATGCCACCCGCAAAGGTTGACTGGTTATCCATCCTTCAGTTGTTTATGACCGTATTTGGTTGTTAAACTTGTACCAATGAGGTCAAATCTTTTGCCAGAAAGTGTTAGCAAGTATAAAAAAACACAAAATAATGAAGCAATACTATAAAAAAAAAGTGCCATATTATACTGCATAGTTGCCTTTTTTGCCTCCTAGTTTGGTCCTCCCTTTCTGCATCATTCGAGTGGCCTTGGAGATAATAATTATCATAATTCAAATTAGGCATGTCATCTTTCCGAGGTCGATAAAAATAGTCCTGCAGGTGACACAGCCTTTAATCCTTCTGAGGCTGCTAATGTGAAGGACATTCTACTCACTCCCTCCACTGTTCAACAGCAATCTAGATGCTACCATGAAAGGGGCGGGGGGAGGGGGGAAATAAATGCTCTATAATTGTATTATCTTAGCTTTTATTTGTCTCGAGGATTGTATTCACAATGTTATCATACACTATACATTGGTTCTTTTCTCTCCGGCAGATCTAGCATCTTTGAGCTTACCCCTTTACTGCACCTCCTTTCAGCACTGAAGTTGGCAGACATAGTGATTGTGGTGCGGCTGTGGTGGGGGGGAACATTTGGGAGTACTTGTGAGGGGGGAGATTAAAGTTAACAACCTCTGACTGTTCGGGGCAACAGGTTCTGCTTACATGATTGTGAGCTCAGATGCATGATGGGTCGTGTAGTTTCCTTGGTCCTTGCAAGGGTAGTTAATCCTACCCAGATTGTATTTTTGTTACAGGTTCGGATTTATAATTCTCCTGTAAGAATGAGTTAAAAGTAGGGCTACAAGTCTTAGAAGGCACAGTGAAAAACCTGAACTCGGCGAGCTGCTCACGCGTGGATCAGGGCACACGAGAATTTAAACAAATTCGCCTTCAAAGTCTCCTAAGTGGTTGAGGTCAAGAGGCAGGTCAGTGGGTCCTATAATTCAAACAGAGGACGTAGACTTAGGGCTAGAGCAGCTGACTTTGGAGCTGACGCACAGGGTTCGAGTGTCGGCCTTGATTCAGCATCCTGTGATATCTTAATCTTCCCATGTTTATAAAAAATGAATGTGTCTTGTGTAAGGTAACTGGTGGTCATTTAAAGCGCTCCAATACCTTCGGGTAGAGGTTGCGCTATATCAACCTGCAAAAAAATAAACAATGGATTTAGGAAGAGAAGGGGGCCGCAGAGGTGGGTGTTCATAGCTCTTTGACTTCACAGCCTGTACGCGCTTTGTGAATATACACATCGTTAGTTTAAAGAAGCGCACACCTCGCGCTACAAGTGGGAGGGGTGGGGGGGGAGGGAGTGCAACAGCACACAAAGCGTTTCCCTTGCAGGAGCATTTGAGAGTGATTAAGCTATTGACATTGTAAATAACAATGCCGTTTCTTTAAATCTTTTAAAAACAACAACATAAACAAAAATAATGTCATGAGCAATGCCAATAGCTCTAACTTTAACAATGCCGAGACCATTGCATTGTAAATGCTTGTTTAATCTCACTTAAAGCCCTGGTACATGTATTACTGTTTATCCAATTCTATACTCGGAGCTAAAAGTTTAAGAATACGGAGAACAAAGTCCGGACTGGTGATGCGCTTGGAAGCTTGGGAGCAGGCCGGCCTTCTACTAGAATACATAAATGCACGTGGCATGCCCCACACAAGCTTGTTTGCCCATTTGGAGACGCAGCGTCCAGGAGAGACCCCAGCAGTCGTCACCTTGCTCCAATAGGCGCTTCTTCTCACTTACCTCTGACCTCAGCTCCGGGTTGCAGTGCATACGAGGACTTTCGCGTCAGCCTTGGGAGGGGGGGTTCTGGTTTTAAGCCACCAAGTTGCACATCTCGAGTTACCAGGTAAAACCAGGGTGTTTTGATTCCTGTCTCTACTCCGACCTTGTATTGAATAAATGAATGCATTGTGGGCACTGTAATGTAGGTGCACCTCATTGGTTCGGGAAGCACACCCGAAAATGCGCTTTATCTGGGCCTTCCTCAGAAGCTCACTAACCGGCTCCAGGTGGCGCAGAATGATGCTGCTAGGTTGGTTTTCAGCCTTCCTAGGAGGGCCCATGCATCACCTCTGCTCTTAGATCTACACTGGTTGCCCGTTAGACAACGCGTGAAATTCAAGGCCCTGTGCATTGCCCATAAGTCTCTTTATGGGCAAGCCCCTAGCTACATTAGGGATCGCCTGGCTAAGTATGTTCCAGGACGTCTACTTCGATCTGCAGATGCTTTCCAGCTAGTCTGCCCCCGCAGCAATCTGGTTTCCAAAGGCGGACGTGCCTTTTCTGTTATCCTGCCACGTCTTTGAAACCAATTGCCGGAGGCCCTACGGAAAGAACCAGGCCTACTCCCCTTTCGTAAGCTATTGAAAACGTTGCTCTTCAGAGACTCTTCCTAAGATCCCTGTCACCAGGACTGTCTTTGCCGGGCTGTTTTGTGTATCTCCTTCTGCCAGCGCTAAGAGACCTGTCGGTATATATGCGCTATATAAATCCCCCTACAAATACAAAAGAATAATTTGCATAATGTAAGAACCGGTTCAGAACACGTGTGTTATGGTGACGAGGCACACCTCGAGGGAACCAGATATAAGGTTCTGTGCACTTCACTGTTTTGTTTTACACGTTCAGATTTCGGGGTGCACCCCGCCGCCTCCCGTCCTTGCAAGACCAGTGTCTTAATTAAGCCATGTCTTGGGGTCGCCTCACTTTCAGAATAGGGGTGTCCACCCACCCCAACTCCTCCAGCGTGCCTGTGTATCTGACCCAGACAGCCAATACACATCCGGCCTGGGAGCCCTTCACTTCCAGACACACTGTGGGGTGACCAGGGCCAGCAGACTGACTTGCAAACGAGGGCCATTGTTATTAATTAGCCAATCACCTGCTGTGTCGAACATGATCAATAACAAAGGGAGCCTGAGCTCCCACACCTCAAGGGCCCCAGGGCTGGGGCAGCCTGCCCACCGGTGGTAAGTACCTACCGCGGCCATTCTGCAATATTCCGCCTGATGACGCCTTAATTGCAAAAACTAATGAAGCCCCCAGCTTTCGGGGAGGGGCCCCGCCCCTCTCTTTTAATGGAATGTTTGTGCTCTCACACGGGTGTTAATGGGGCTGAGAATAGGAAACTTCGGAGCTGGGTTTCAGAATGATAAAGGCCGCGCAGCTCAAAAGGGAACTTGAATCCTAGTATCGACGGCGCAGGGAGAAATGTCCGTTCATTTTCATTACAATTTTAGTCTCTTGCCGGAGACAATTCATCCGTATCGTTGGCTGTGTTGTAAAGAATAGAGCTTTAATAACGGGTGTTTGCTGTCTTGCATTTCTTACGGGGCATCATCAAAACAGAATTTGATAGCAGAAACTCTGAAGCACCCCGTTCCCTTGGCTACAGGCTTTCATTTAAGAATGCATTGCATTCTGGGATTTATAGTCTTTCCTGGGCCCTTTCAAGTACACCAAATAGACTAAAATACATAATTAAAATAACCGTGTCAAGTAAGGGCACCACGGCCAGCCCACTGCGTGTCACCTGGACACAACATGACAAATCTTACCTGTATTTATGTCGGCTCAGCCCACTGCAGGTGAGTGGGGCCTTCGGAACCGACCAAGACCCGCACCCTGCACGTCCATGCATAAGAAGCCTTGTGGCACAGGGTCGGACTGGCCCACATGGCAATCGGGCATTGATCATTGCCCGATGGGCTGGTCCGACAGGTGTGTGGCAGTTTGTGGGCTTGTTTAAGGGTCGGGTGGGTCGGCTTGCGCCTCTGATTCCCCTGATGTTACCCCAAATATTGCCTGCACCACGCACACTGCATGCCGTCTTCCGCAGCTCGTACAGCGCGTCTTTACAGGTCCAAACTGGCCGATTTACAAATGTGGCACTTTTATTTCGGTGCCCGGGCCTATTTTGAGCCCAGTCCCAGCCTGTAATGGCATGCGGTCCTGTTGCAGGGCATACTAACGCGCCAGGGAGGGAGTGTGTGCACTTCAAGGCTCCTGTCACAGCAAAGGGGTCACGGGTTAGCACCCCATCTACCAGGGTTCGTTTGATTATAACTCTCATGCGCTTTATTTGTGTTCCCTCTGCTTGTGCAGGAAGTGTCATTTCTACGCAGTTATTATTAACAGTGTAATTTGCAACATAACAAGGGTACCCCTAATTTAGTTTCCTATCTCAGGGTTTTAAAGTAAATAATACTGAAAAAATATATATAGGAAACCATCATTAAAATACTTGTAGTGATGTACAAATTGATCAATATCCAGAATCAAACATAACTATCACACTTAGAAATTGATTTGAAAATTCATTCTTTAATATTTTTGTAAGCTTATATACTTTTTTTGGCTTTTCTTTTCCCTTATTAATCTAACACATTATTCGTGTATGTATCAATGTAGCTTCCTAACACAATGTAACTAAATTGTTCTAAATTAATCTATGATTTACAATTTGTCAAACATTTTATGTTTTCAATCGTGTTACAAAAAATCACAAAAGATTACTGCATAATAAACATGGCTATTTTTCTCTATTCCAGTCTACGCGCGTTTCGGCGATCAGCCTTCTTCAGGCAGCCATGATATTCAAGAAATCCTGATTCTTAATGGATATGCCTGCTAACAAGGTTCCCTCTGTATAACGGACGTTATATCCAATGCTCTATCCTCGGTTGTGTATATATGCGTCAGCGTGATCTGTGGTTAAACGTTGCTATGGCAGTTATTTAAAACCCTACCATAGATACATCACGCTAAGAAGTTATTATGCGCATTTATTCAGAGCTCTTCCGGTTTGCGCGTTGTTCAGAGCTTTTCCGTATCAGCGGGGGAGTACGTTTTGAACGATTCCTACAGTGACCTGTAGCGTATTGTCACGGGTTCCGGTTAGTTTGTTCTTTTCGTTTCACGCGACTTATTTCATCTCAGCGCTATATTGTTTCAGCGACGCAATTAAAGGTTTATAGTCAGGCCCAGCCGAACCTCGCCATCTGAGTCCTTTCTCCCCGTTGCCAGCAAATCATTAAGGTAGCCCTTAATGATTTGCTGGCAACGGGGAGAAAGGACTCAGATGGCGAGGTTCGGCTGGGCCTGACTATAAACCTTTAATTGCGTCGCTGAAACAATATAGCGCTGAGATGAAATAAGTCGCGTGAAACGAAAAGAACAAACTAACCGGAACCCGTGACAATACGCTACAGGTCACTGTAGGAATCGTTCAAAACGTACTCCCCCGCTGATACGGAAAAGCTCTGAACAACGCGCAAACCGGAAGAGCTCTGAATAAATGCGCATAATAACTTCTTAGCGTGATGTATCTATGGTAGAGTTTTAAATAACTGCCATAGCAACGTTTAACCACAGATCACGCTGACGCATATATACACAACCGAGGATAGAGCATTGGATATAACGTCCGTTATACAGAGGGAACCTTGTTAGAAGGCATATCCATTAAGAATCAGGATTTCTTGAATATCATGGCTGCCTGAAGAAGGCTGATCGCCGAAACGCGCGTAGACTGGAATAGAGAAAAATAGCCATGTTTATTATGCAGTAATCTTTTGTGATTTTTTGTAACACGATTGAAAACATAAAATGTTTGACAAATTGTAAATCATAGATTAATTTAGAACAATTTAGTTACATTGTGTTAGGAAGCTACATTGATACATACACGAATAATGTGTTAAGATTAATAAGGGAAAAGAAAAGCCAAAAAAAGTATATAAGCTTACAAAAATATTAAAGAATGAATTTTCAAATCAATTTCTAAGTGTGATAGTTATGTTTGATTCTGGATATTGATCAATTTGTACATCACTACAAGTATTTTAATGATGGTTTCCTATATAAATTTTTTCAGTATTATTAGCAGTGTATGCAGTCATTTACACTTACGTTCCCTTAAGGAATGTGCCAGCACTCGGGTCCAAATACTCCCTTCGTTCTACACAAACCACACAGATGACACAGTCTGCATCCATTTTTTCCCAAGCCGGTTTTGATTTCCAAAACTGATTACACATACAGGCACTAACAGAACATTGTACATTTCGGATCAGATCTGGTCGATCCCCAGAGGCACAGATCGCGCGCTCGTGAGTGGCATCTATCCCTATCTCGTGTCCACTCCCGTGGGAGCAGAGCTCTGAGCTGGGTGCACTCCTCCCACGTGGACTCTGAGAGATCGGATGATCTATTACAAGGACAAGTCTGGTCACCTCACACACCGTCGGGTGCCGCCTCTTGAGATCTGTGATGCCACATGATGCCGCTATGCCCAAGCCAGGCGAGTGCCTGGGCGGCTGGTGTAGAGTTATAGACGCAGCTGGGTTGCATCTGACGTCAAGTTAAATTGAATGAGCGCCTCTGGTCTCTGGCCCACGATAAAGGCGCTAGAATGTGAGTTCTGCGATTGTGCAGCCCAAACCTTGTACATATTACTTCACCTACGGCAGTACCAGTTCCCCTGAATCCCTTCTCCCTGCTCCTGGGCAGGATACCAGACCACCAATACACAAACCGGGGGAGGAGGATGAACTGCCAGACAGGCCCCATTACGGCCGCAGTAGCAGCTGAATGGGCCGGGAGGGGCCTGTGCGGCAGGCCCCCACCCTGAGCTGTGATTGTGAATGGCCCCACAGGCTGCTCGGCGGGAGGCCCATCACATACACAGTCCTCAACGGGAAGCCTCCATCAGGCCTCAGGGACATGTCCTGGCGACGAGGCTTGCATCGAGAACTTTCCGGCACCACATCTGTCTAAAGTGCATGTTTGGGGGGGGGGGGGGAACTCAAAGTGGACCATCCAAGGGACCGCACGTGGGCGCCATGGATAACCCAGGAATCAAGAAAACCCAGTGCTGAGAATCCGAGCGGCATTTTTGGTTTTTGAGCTGTCTGGTTGTGAAAATCCACAGCCACTATAGGCCCCGATGCGCAGGAAGGGTTCTCCCTACACGTGGGGGTCGGGGCTTGACATAGAGCAGATTGAGAATCTGAAAAGCGTTTTCACTGAGGGATGCAGGGCTGATTTATCAGAGCCGTGCTCAGCTTGCAGCGTGCATCATCGTGAACAAGGACACACTGATTCAGCGGAAAACAGTTACCGTTGATTCCCCTTCTGAAATGGAGATTTACCCCTTATCCACAGTGCCGTTCCGTTCACACCCGAAGTCCCTCCATCAGCAGCACACATCGCTTGCAGAGATCTGTGTCTTCTGCGCCCTACACAGTAAAACTGTAGAAAGCCAGTCCCAAGTGCAGACAAGCACGCAAGTGGTGCGCGCGCCACAGCGAGACATCTGTTTTCAATTATCGTGCCCGTGTCTGGGCACGATAATTGAAAACAGATGTGACCCGTATGGGTTAACCGCAAGCAATAGGCCGTGGGCAGAGCAAAGGTGGGACATGCACCCGCCTTTGCCCAATTGCGTGCTGTCTTTATTTGAAAGACGCACGCAAAGCCCATTAGCCTGTGAGGAAAAAAAAACACGTACGAGCGTGTGGTGAGCTTGGGGAGCTTTCTGAAGCCCCTTACTAAAAGTTGAGCAAGCAGCGCATGCACGCTGCTCTAGGCTCGACCTAAAAATAAAGGGCAGTTTTAGATGTCCATATTGGTAACCTTAAACATTATAAGCTTTGGAAAACTTGCAAAGTCGAGTTCCAAAACTTCACACACTCCTACCTGAATGAAGCAATAATATGTTCCCTCAAGTTTATACTTCAGAGTAGTCCTTAATTTATTAAACAAAAAGTGCCAGTGCTAAAAGTTTTGTTCCGAAGCATGCAGCCAGCACAGTTGAATGTTGGGGTGTCGAATACTTAGGCTGCATAGTCTTAACTACGCATGTAGCCACTTTAATTCACCACCCAACACCTCTGCCTTTGTATCTTCCTCTTTTTGATTCTTTTTTTATCCCTGATTTCTTTCTATGTCACTGTTTTTATTCTTCCTCTTACATTTTGTGTTTTTCCCTCCTTTGCTGATACTTTTGTGAAGCAAAGCTGCAAAGAGACTGGCTCCGTAATATGTACTCGTGTTGCCTTCTAAGAACAACAATCGCCATTACCAGTTTTACGCCATGTTTTAGGTGCAGTAAGTTCCTCGTCTAATTTTATTTTTTCTAAACCTGTTTAAACACGCACTCTGCCTTTTTAGGTCTGGCTTGACAGCACAGCTGATGCATTACCTTATGTGGTCAACCTAAAAAAAGAGCATTCAGGGTTCTCCAGTGAGAGGCTTTGCATCTGCCCCATGTGTTAGTGGACAGGAGTACATGTTTTGATTGGACAGAAGTTGTGTGCTTCCTCGGAAAGAGTGCTTCCCCTCCATACAGCTGTTATTGTTTTGTTTATTTATCCAACTACCTGAGTCAGCAAGAGTAGGGCTTCCTGAGCTTGAACTTTCATGGCAATGTAATGCTGGTAAAGTGTCTTGGATTAATATATAATTAACAGAGCTGTTTCCCTCTGGCAGCAGCGATGCGAAATGGGCAGTCATATGGAATGTATTGCTGCCTTTCAGCCCCAGCGCCATGCTCTTCCATCATTAACTTAGGCTTTAGAGTGCAATTTTACGTTTGAAATTTACGTGGATACCCATGACTGCACTAAACTGCATGGGTTTTTAGGTCTGGTTTGACAGCCCGGCTGTCGCTGACCTTGTGTGATCAACATAGATCTTTCAGAGTACTAATGAGAAAGGGCTGAGGCTCCACCCACATGTTGGTTCACTGAGTATAGGATGTGATTGGTCTGAACTGGTGTGCTTCCACTTATGAAAAGCGCAAGCCTTGTGAGCACGTCTTTAGGACCCGGCCCCCCAGGCCCCAAGCCACACACCCCTCTACGGTCCGCGCCAGTAGCCCGGTGGGCTACTGGCCGGAGGAAGTGATCCGGGTCAGGCCATGACGTATGTCCGGTCGGGGTCTGGCCCGGAAGGGGTGGAGTTGAGGTGGGGGGCTATTTAGCCCCTGGGCTCACCTGGGCGCCCTCTCTTGCACCTGTATCCTGGGGACCACGGACGTCGTTTTATCTTCTGAACTGTCTTTAATTTGCAGCGTCGTCCTCGTTGGCATTGCGGCGTCGTGTTCTGCGGCTTGGAGTTCGGTAAGCGGTCGGCGGTAGTGCGCAAGTGAGGTCCAGGTGGCGCGGAGTTTGCTGGTGTCCGGATCCGGAGGTGAGGTGTCTGGGGCGTGGGGGAGCGCTTTGTGGCTGCTGGTGGTTGGAGCGAGGGAAGCGTTGTGTAAACTAATTGCCTTTCCCCGCGCCGGGTACCGGTGGCTGCTTGCGGTCCCCTTGGTAACTTGGTGCGACGCCTCCCTTGGGGGATACGGACACGCTAGTGCGCTGAATCTAGCCAGGCTGTGCGCGAGGGCAGGGGTGGGCCAGAGCGGGTAATCGCCATCAGGCAGCGCGTATCAGAACCTTGGCGCGCTTTTGCGGGGGTGATTCTCTGGCCTTACAGAGCGGGCAGTATTGGGTGCATTTTGGCGGGAAATTCAAACGCTCCTTCCTTACGTACGCGCTTCTCCGCATTTGAACAGGCGCATGCAGAATAAAAAGCAACACACAGGCTTATTGATTAAGGGGCATTGTTGCAGCAATATCGTTTGATTTGCGGTGTGCAGGGTATACGGTGGGGGGTAGCTGGAATTGTTTGGCATCAATTTCTCGGTAGACTGTTGCTTGTGAGCCACACGCTCTTGTTTGATTAAGGAGCATTGTTGCAGCAATATCGTTTGATTTGCGGTGTGCAGGGCATACGGTGGGGGGTAGCATCATTTGCGCAGTCGACTGCTGATTGTGTTAGTGTGTCATACGCTCTGATTGATTAGGGAGCATTGTTGCAGCTAGCCAGCGTAGAGCATTTCAGTAGTGGGGTCTTTTCAGTAGTTTTGCCACCCGATTGGAGGGAAACCATGCTTCCTAAACGCAATCAAAAGAGGAAAGGGGACGAGTCTGAGATAGCACAACTTTTGAAGTTGGTGTTGGAAAAGTTGGGCAGGGATGAGGAGGAGAGTGAGGATGAACGGGGGGGGAGGCTCCAGTGTCCGATAGTGAGGAGATCACTGAGACGGCTGAAAGGGTCCGCCCCGGAGAACCATAGTCCCACCCAAGGCAGCATTTCCACCTTTAGTGAAGAAGCCTAAGGTGACCAAAAAAGGGAAGGGGGGCAGGGGATCAGAAGATATAGCTAACCCTCCTGTAATGCCTCAGCAGCCGGTGCTTCCGCTGTCTAGTGGGCTCCCTATGCCAGTTCTCAACCCGCCTGAACCTGCGCTTCCTATGCCGGTGGAGCCACCCGCACCGAGGCTTACTAGCCCTGTGCCTGCTACCCCAGTACCTGGGGTACCTGCATTTCCCAGCGTGGCCCCGCCAATTACTCAAGAGGTACCCCCACAGGTAGGAAGTGTTCCACCAGTAGAAGGGTGGGACGATGTAAGTACAATCTTAGCGGAGATTTGAGGGGCTCTGAAGGCCTTGGTACCAACACCTGCTCCACCAATCATCGCAGTACCAGAGGTAGCGCCAGTGGTAGCACCAAGCCCAGTAGGAGTGACTGGTGTGATAGTGCCCCCAACCTCAGGACAAACGGGGACAGCAGCAGAGGGGGGCAAACTAATACAGCGGCCATACTGGCAACGGTGGCGACACTGTTAGCGCAACTGTGCGCACCCCCAGTAGGGAGCCCGAGTAACAACGGCGCGACGGTAGCGCCATGGGCGTCGGCGATTGGCATGCCAGATGTTTTCGGCGAGTTGAACAAACAGGTGGCCCTTTTGGGTAAAGAGAAGGATGCAAGCATGCCCCCTCAGGCAGTGGGTCAAATGGCCCCCGCTCTATGCGTGACAACGGAGGTTACTGCAGGTAAGGCAGGAGAGTGTGCAACCAAGGAGGTAGACAGCGGGTGAAAACCAAGTGATAGTTCTGATGTAGTGTTATCTAAACGGGGGAAATTGGCATCGCACGTTGCGCAGGACACAAGGGAGAAGATCTGTAAAGGGGATTTTATTGACATATTCCCGTGATTAGACCAAAGAGGAGGGAGGCGGAGCCTAAGGAGAAGGATGGGAAAGACGGTTCCTTCAGAGAGAGGAAGCCGAGGGTGGAGGAGTCCATCACTAATTGGTTGTTCAGTTTTAATGTTTTTTCCATAGTGATGCTGGAAAAGAAACCGGAGTTGGCTATTCCCTAGATTTGCTATTCCAATAAGATTTTGAAAGCTCAAGCAATGTATGGGGGTGTAGCTTGGCTAGATTATGATAGGGACTTCAGATGGGCCAAGGTAGATGACCCGGACATGGGCAGGGATCAAACTGAGGTAAATGTGTGGTTAGAGAGCGTCAATAACAAAGCGCCCATGAAGCAGCCCTTTCGGACTTCCCAGGGCGGCAAGGGGGAGAAAAAGGGAACATGTTGGGCTTTTAATCGGAAGACGTGTACCTGGCCCCCCGGGGCATGTAAGTTCAAACACGCTTGTGCCTACTGCGGCCACCCTTCCCATCCCGAGTTTAAATGTATCAAGAAGTCCAAAGATAAGGGAAGAGAGTCTAAACCCCCACAAGAGTGCCCACGCCAGTTGATCTAGGGAAGCTGATTTTCTGGCTGAATCAATACCCGAATAGGAAAGCAGCCAAGATATTGTATGAAGGTTTCTCCATGGGCTTCCGCATTCCGGCACAAGGTGTGCCCCCGGTGGGGTACTGCAATAATCAACTGTCCGCACGCATGCACCCCGCAGTGGATAGTCAAAAGGTCGATAAAGAGAGGGTGCTCGGGCGGGTGGTTGGCCCGTTCTCTGCTTCTCCGTTGCCTGGGTATGTGTGTTCACCGCTGGGCGTGGTTCCTAAGAAGGAGCCAGGCCAGTTCCGGATGATTCACAACTTGTCAGCGCCGCGGGGGCATCAGTGAACGATGCCATTGACCCATCCCTTTGCTCTGTGACATATGCTTCCTTTGACGCGGCACTGCTGAGGCTGCGTGGCCTAGGGCCCAGCGCCGTCATGGCTAAAACAGACACTGAGTCCGCTTTCTGGCTATTGCCAGTTCACCCCGATGACTATCATTTGCTGGGTTTCCAGCTGAATTACCAATTTTACTATGACAGGTGTATGCCAATGGGATGCGCAGTATCATGCAAGTACTTTGAGATGGTTAGTTCTATGCTGGAGTGCTTGTTTGTCTTCAGAACAGGGCATAGGGATGTAGTACACTACTTAGATGACTTTATGATCATGGGCCCCCCAGCATCAGGAGTTTGTGGCCAGGCATTGAATAAGCTAGTAGGTATGATGGCGGAGGTGGGCGTGCCACTGGCTCCTGGGAAGACGGTGGGCCAGTCCACTTGCATGTCTTTTCTGGGGATTGAGATAGATTCTGTAGTGGGGGAATGCAGGTTGCCCTGGGACAAAGTACAGGCCTTTTCAAAAGCAATAGATTCTGTCTTGGCCAGGCCCAAGGTCACACTGCATCAGCTTCAAGTGTTGGTGGGTCAATTGAATTTTTCCCTAAGGATCATCCCGATGGGACGCCCTTTCTCAAGGTCGATTGCCCAGGCTATGGTGGGGTAGACTCAGCGACATCATCACGTGCGATTGCAGGCTGATGTGAGGGAGGACCTGAGG
The DNA here is from genome assembly GCF_964204655.1 of Triturus cristatus. Taxonomy (NCBI): domain Eukaryota; kingdom Metazoa; phylum Chordata; class Amphibia; order Caudata; family Salamandridae; genus Triturus; species Triturus cristatus. The sequence continues at coordinate 1,126,260,272 of NC_140594.1, forward strand.
GTCTGGTGCAGTTTCCTGAGGGATTTCAATGGGAAGGTAATTTGGCCAGGAAGCTGCGGTATACAGCGCTGACTTGGGTTTGCTCACTGACTCAGACAGTAGTATTGGTTTTGGGGCAGTCTTGGGGCCTCACTGGTGCAGGGGCGATTGGCCAGCTTCCTGGCATGAGAGCGGCTTGACCAGGAATATAGCCTTTTTGGAATTATTTCCCATAATAGTGTCTGTGGACATCTGGGCAGGGTTCTTTAGGAACAAATCTGTAATCTTTTGGTCAGACAACATGGCAGTGGTCGAGGCAATCAAAAGGCAGGGAGCTACTTGTAGACACGTTCTGAGGCTATTGAAACATCTGGTGTTGGCTTGCTTGAAGCTCAATCTGCTCTTCAGAGCAGCTCGTATCCCGGGGGTGGAGAATCAGGCTGCTGACGCTTTGTCTCACTCCAAGTTGCAGGATTTCCGGAAGTATCACCCTCAGGCAGAAGAGTAGATGACTGGGTTCCCGACATCTCTGTGGAAGATTGGAGCCCCGCCCTAGCAGGGCTGGTGGGAGCTTCTTTGAGCGAACGTACTAGAAGGACGTACCAGCAACAGTTCAAGGCTTACAGGATATTTGCTAAACGCGCGGGCCAGTTGGCCCTTTTTTCCACAAGGGTGCTTTGCGAATTTCTATTAGCTCTGAAGAATCAAGGAAGGCCAGCATCTTATGCTAGGGCGCATGTGGCGGCGATTGGCTTCTTCGCTAAATTAGCGGGCGAGCGAGACCCTGGCGCAGCCTTTGTAGTAAGGAAAGCACTGTCAGGTTGGGCTAGGCTGGAAGGGGTCAGGAAAGACAGTAGGAGACCGTTAGATGTCAAAACCCTGGGTGATATTCTGGGGGTACTACAGACGGTATGCTCTTCCCATTATGAGAGCATCCTGTTCCGGGCCGTTTTTTCCCTAGCCTTTTATGGGGCTTTTCGACTGGGGGAACTGGTGGGATCTTCCAAAGCTGATCACTCTGGGGATTAGAGTGGCAAGACAGAGTTGTTGCAAGAGTGCCTGGTAGTGGTTCTGAGAAAATCCAAGATGGACCCATTGGGTAAGGGGGTCACGATTCGGTTGAGCCAGGCTCTTGGGGAAGATATCTTCCCGGTTGCTAGGATGAAGACATACTTGGAAATTCGTCCATCAGGGGTGGGGCAGGCCCTGTTCATACATGAACAGGGTGACTGCGTGTCACAGTTTCAATTCAGGGCTGTATTTGGGCGGGCGCTGGGTTGTCTGGGGCTGGATTCTAAGGGCTATTCTGCACATTCATTTAGGATTGGGGCGGCGACACTGGCAGCCGGCTTACCAACTGAGGCAGTCAAGAAGGTGGGGCGCTGGTCCTCAGCGTATTTCAAACGATATGTGCGGCCCGAGTTACTGTAAGGCACCCGACTTGTCCATGCTGACTTTTCTATTTCTTTCCTGTTACTAGTATGTCTTCAAAGGTGGTATGGGTGTTGGGACACTCGTTCGTGCGGCGTGCCACTGTCCGTCTACATCAGAAGCGAGTGTCTAAACCACAGGGTCTGAAGAGGACGGCGTTTTTATGGCGGGCGTTGGCGGCCTACGAGTCCGGCAGCTGCGGCAGTTGATCGAGGAGACGTGGGCACGCGAGGGACATCAGTCCCCGGATTTGGTAATCCTTCATCTGGGCGGCAACGACATGGTGGAGTTGGGACGCTTGGCGGTCAAGGAAGCCTTACTGACTGAGTTTGCCTGGATAGGGAGGACATTCCCTCACACACAGATTGCATGGTCCTGCATGATGCCCCGCCGGACATGGACCACTGGAGTCCGATCTCGCACCCTGAATGTGTCGGTGAGGCTCCTCAATGGGGAATTGGCCAGGTTGTGCCCAGGTTCGGGCCGCTTGTGTCACATCCCACATAGACTGATCGCAGGGGACATAATGTTTCATCAAGACGGCGTACATTTGTCGGACTTTGGCACGGATGCATGGATCAAAGGGATTTGGTCTTTTGTCGAGAGCTTGTTTGCAGGTGGTGAGGGTGAAGGACCGGTGGGCCCTGGTCACTCTAGTGGTGGAAAAGAGACCACACAACGTTGATTTCCAGGGTAACGGGAGGCCTACTTACATACTCACAAGGCCAGCACTGAGGGGAGAGACGGTAAGCTCCTCGCAGAGAGAATGGGGACACCGGCTGGGGAGGCAAGAGCACCAGGTCACGAGCACCTCCTTGGCAGCCTGGTGGTAGAGGGGTAAGCCCCGGAAAGGACGGACAAGGACCGAGGGCTAGGGTCTCACCGCTCAAGGACGCAGGTGGGTTGCGCCTTGCGTGGTTCTCAGTTAAGAGGGGCAAGCCAGAGGGCCCCTTTGTGCTGGAGTAAGTCGATAATTCATAACCGGTGGTTATGATCAAAGGTAACACCTGTAAATATTAAAAAGTAAAGTTTGAATTTATGAAATGAATTAAAAAAAATATTTTGTCATGTTTAGGAATGTGTTAGTTATTAAACATGGCCATTTTCTACCCACACATGTTCTGGCAATTTTGATTGTGGGAGTATGGGGGTTGGGGCGGGGGACGACTTGGGGGTCCGGGTTCGAAGACTTTGCAGTGCACTATTTGGCTTGTTGCAGAGGATCCTAATCATAAAAACAAATTCGGCAAAAATTACCAATAAATAAATAAGACCATGATGTCCATAATCAGAGTTTCAATCTCGCCTCAACCTCAGAACGTCATACTGATGATTGAAGGATGAATTCATGGTGCTGACCTAGAACCCGTTCTGTTTCCACGTACAGTGAGGAGACGGGATGAGTGCAATAAACCAAAGCGGCATACTGTTGCATCCCCCTCATGAAAAAACACAGGAAATATGTTCTCAGTTCATAGTCCGTGGCCAACATTACCACTGCAGGGAATTTCCCTCCAGCAATACAAACCATTTGGATAGAGTTTCAGCAAACTGGTGTTGGTGCATCGACCATCCTACGGTTCACGTTCCTCCTGTCTAGAAGACGCAGGTTTTAAATTTAAGATTTGGTTCCTTCCCATTCTTCTGTTAAGGCATAGCCTGTGTTACCGCCATACATGAGTATATTGCCAACTCTCGTTTTCTATACAGAACGGGTTTTATGCTGCTATTTACGTTTTGGATGTATATTTGCATAGTCTGTGCTAAAAATGAGTCTCCCTCTGCTGATTTCGGTCCAAGAAGTCTATTTCTTCCTTAATACATCCTAGGTTGAGGCGTGTTTCCTTTCCCTGCTGTTTTGCTAAACTTTGGTCCAGTCCTCTGTGCAGCTCTCGTCCCACACCCCTCTTGAGACTTGCTGCTGTGGTCCAGATTACGGTTGATTCAGAAAGGGTGCAATATTTATGGCACAGATATATTCTGACGCTGCAGAGATTGGAATTCATCGGGTGGTGATTAATAAAATCAGTTTCGGACTACTTTCCTGGAAATGGGCCATTTCCCCCCCACCAAACTTTAGCAGGTTTTAGCTACTTGATTTTAAACTGTGTGTGCAGTGCTCATCACACAACTTGTCATTGTGATCAGTAGCGGCTGCTCATCATTACAAGGTGTGGGGGGTTTAGTGGCGTAGCAATGGGGTGGGGGGTGGTACTCCCCCGGCGGCACGAGTTTTAGGGGCAGCAGCTTCCCCCGCCCCCACTCTTACCTGCAGCCGACACGGGCTAGCAAACACAGGGATGTCCAACACCCACCCTCCCCCTGCTCTTACCTGTGGCAATCACAGCGTGGCAAAGGGAGGGACTGCGGTAAAAGACTTAGCTAAGCCACTGGAGGGATGGGGGATAATACAAATTAAAAATCCACATACTTGCTGCTGCTGGCCACCGCTTCGAGGTTCTTCTGCTTAGGTCCCGACTCCGATTCCCCGTGGGCTGGTGCACACTGCGCAGGCTCTTAGACACCAATCAAGACGCTGCTCTCATAGTTTTAAAACCGCATGAGAGAGGCACTGTGCTTGGCCTGTGCGGGCTGGTTTGACACTCGCTCAGGTCCTAGGAGCCTGAGTCTCTTCTCCACCCGGCTGGCAGATGGCAGCACAGCTCTGGGGAAGAGATCGAAGTGTGCATAGCGGTTTGGCCAGCCTTAGACAGCCAGCCTAACCGTCATGCGCACTTAGTGTGCACTGCCCCTCCCCTGTCATCATGATCCTGACCCGCACACACTAGGTTGGCTCTAGCGAGTGCGGATTTTTTTTTTTTTAATGATAAAATGGTTCTTCCTTTTAACGCGCGGGTGGGAATACGAGCGTTTCGATACTTTTATCTACAATCTGCACAAAAACGCTGCCTGTTTGGCGAGCACTGGTGGAGCTGGCCGGCGCAGCACTGTGCGACTTTGCCTGGTTTTGTTGGCTTGTCTTCTTTGACCTGTCGTCACGAAGACCACAGAGGACATAATTGGATTAATTCGAAAAAGGCAGCTCAGGGTCAGGTTACCTATTGGTTGTGATAAAAGCCTTATTTTAGGTTCTGTGTGAAAATACTCATAATAGCCACTAGGTGGCACCAATGCATAAGAAACGCCGATAATGACTTCATTAATAACAGATCGCTGCTGTTGCTTACTCACTATAGGAAATGACTGGGTGATTTAATTTCAGAATACATGGTTTGATCAAGACCCTTCGCCAAAATAGGTGGTATCGTGTTGCGATACTTTACCGCCGGGTATTGCCGCCTATTTGCGATATTATAAGGAAAAAGTGTGTTTACACGTTCCCATGCACTTTTTTCGGTGTTTCCATCGCCATTTTGTTAATAACGAAGCTGTGATAATTTGTGGTCTAATAACGCACGTCACTTACATTTATCGAATTCCCCTAAATGTGTATGTTACGCGTCTATAAATCTATACTACCGCCACCTAAAGAGAACTGGTCCAGACATCCTGTGCAGTCTCGGCTCCCCCAGTCCAGATTGTGTGATCCTGGGCAAGTGACTTTCTTTTCTTTCTCTCTAGGTCTTTGTTCTCCTATTTGCCATAGTTGTGAATAATTAGATGAGGGCTAAAGACAGTGTTAAAGTGGCTAAGAAGTTCCCTGAGACGAATGCAATGTTCTGTGGGCCACCTATACATTTAGGTGAACTAAGACTTCTGTGCCTAATTTCTGCTTCTTCATCTTTGCGTACCTCTAGGGGTGCGTCATGGCAATGCACTTATAAGGACACAATGCTTCATTCATAATAAACCCATATTTGTTCGGCGAGTGGGCGGAACGCCTTTCCCGCCCTGGTCCCAGGCCGGAGCATGGAGGTGTTTCTGAGTCAGCCTGCCCCGCCAAGATCATATGAGGTCGGGGTGAGCGCTGCCCCTGCCTTTGGTGGTCGCTGAGGTGATGGAGAACCAGGGACGCTGCCTCTGGTTAGGATGGGAGGGGGAGGGGTGATGAGGGGGGAGGGTGTCAGTGCTTGGATTAGGATGGGGGGCTTTCCACGCCCAGCCATGAGTCAGGCCGTTCTCACAGCAGCTCCCGCCGCAGGCGGGGCTGGGCACGGAGAGCAGCCCTGGAAAATGTTGTCATCGGCGCTGCACACGGGAAAGAAAACATTACTGCACACGGGAAAACATTACTCTGGGGGCTCACTGGCGTGTGAGGGCGGGGGCCAGAGAGGAGGGGCTGCTCCTTTGCAACGTTTCCCTTTTGTGTTGAGACTCGTGTATCTGTTTTGCGTTTTATATGTAATCCATGTACTCTGAAGTCCTTATGTAATTAACTGGCTCCATTGTAAAGCGCTCCGACACCTTCGGGCAAACTACAGCGCTATACTCTAGGTCAATACTGACACCCCTCAATACGGGTGTCGCACTTTAACTCTTGCAGCGCCAGCGCATGAAGCCAGAAGTGCTTTTGTGGTTAGGAGCAGCACTTCTCAGCAGGGCGAGAACACTTTGGATAGAGTCAGCACTTCACACCAGATGTGTATATATGACAGACCGCTCCGGCAATTATCAGGGTAGCTATGCATACACAGTGGACCGGGAGAGGATGTGGTCTGTCGGCTAGACTGCTGACTTTGGTGCTGGAAACCAGGGTTCGAGCCTCAGGGTCGCGTCCACATCCTGTGATTCTGGGCAAATCACTTAATCTCCCTGTGCCCGAATATGTAATGTAAAGACGGTGCTATGTACAGCGCTCCAATACCTTCGGGTCGAGCTCGCACTATATAAAAGATGCAAAAAAAAAGAAAAAAGCTAACAGCTCTTAGACATATGTTTCTTTAGTGAGGAGTAGAACCAGCACTTCACTGTAGAGCACTCAATCCAGCAATAAACGGAACCAGCACTTCTCATCAGCGCTGCTTCATTTTTAGCGGGAGAGTGCCAGCACTTATTAGTAGACCTGCCGTACTTTTTGTGGGAGAGGGGCACTACCTATAAGCAGAGCTGATGTATTTTTAGTGGGATAGCGTCAACACTTATCAGCGGAACTGCTAATCTAACAATGAACAGAACTTGCAGATTTCATCTGCGAAGCTATATTTTAAGTGGGAGAGTTCTGGCGCTTCTCAGCAGAGCGGCTATATTTTTAGAGCAACGCTGCTCACATTTATCAGCAGAGCTCCTGTACTTTCTGTGGGAGAGTACCAGCACTTATCAGCAGAGTTGCTGTACTTTTTGGGGGAGAACCCCAGCACTTATCAGCACAGCTGCTGTAAATTTTATGGGAGAGTGCCAGCACTTAGCAGAGCTGCTGTACTTTTTTGAGAGAGAGCCAACACTTAACAGAGCAGATGCAATTTTTGTGAGAGTGCCAGCACTACTTTTTTTTCTGAGAATGCTAGCACTTAACAGAGAGCTCCACTTTTAGACAGCACATCTCAGCTGTCGCATAAACTGTGTCTCTGGCTGAGCTCTACAAGGTTCACTTTTCCACCCACGGCTGACATGAGTGGACATATTTAAAAGCACCAACACTTGACTCTGAAGACAGGTTTTTGTAGCCCCGCAGAACCCCACCCAATACATAGTTGAAGTGGCGTCAATGCTGATGGGTTACTTACAGTCCATAAACAGTGATCCAGGGACACCATCATGATTAGAAACAAACCTCTTTCATTCTCTTCAATACCACACACACAGTCTCAACTGAGAAAAATACACTTTACCTAAAAAAGCTTATTTATTTTAATTGGTGTACTTTGTTGCTCAGCACATCTAAAATAACTACACAGAATTTGATTAAAACTGCACAAATACATGTTGCAAACAGCGAGAATAAAATGAACATTTATACCATGGTTCGAATGTCATCATAAATCTAACGCCCTAAAACCTGCTTCTATGTGCTACGCTAGCAGAGCACAAAGTAGAATAACATGCATCTAAATTTTCATAGGGACAATGTGCGCACTGCATACCTGTTTACAGCCAAAGACTGTAATTATCATGAGTCAGGGAGGCCGCTGTCCCTGCGAAAGGAAAACATGCTATCAGCTTCAGCTTCTCCTGGACTTAGTGGCTAGATATCAGCTTTCAGTAGAAAGGGCGATACAGCACTATCTCTGGCAGCCAAGATTGTCTCCAGCAGTATCTTGGGCAATAATTGTGGGCGAAGGATCTCTCCTGACAAGTGGTCAAGTGGCAGCTCTTTTATACTGCATCTTATGTAAGATGGAATTTCCAACATCACTTTAGAAATGTCTGGTATAACCAATGAGAATTAGGATGCTTGTCTAAGATGCATTCTTTTAAAGATATAGGGTAAGAAGGCGACAATTCAGATGAAATTGTTTTGGCTTTTGCTCCTGTTTGACTTTGAAATAGAGATAACGGGGCACTTGTTCCAGACTAATGTCGCATCAGGTGTCTTGTTGATGTCTATGTCGAATTAACTTGACACATTCACAGGTTCTTTGAAAGATAAGGACAGACGACATCTGCGTCAAAGGCAGACATGGGGGTGATTTCGCATAAATACAGAAACATGGAGTTGGGACATATAATCTTTCTCACAGCAGAGCTGCTGTACACGTAAGCACCACTTCTCAGCAGAGCCGCTGTACTATTTGTGGGAGAGTGCCAGCACTTATAAGTGGAGCTGCTAATACACCAATGGAGAGAGCCAGTACTTCTCCTCGGTGCTGCCTTATTTTTAGTAGGAGAGTACTAGCACTTATCAGCAGAGCTGCTGTCCTCTGCTGGAGGATTCCAGCCCTTCTTGGCAGAGCTGCTGAACTTACTGTGGGAGAGCTTAAACACTTCTCAGCAGAGCTATTGTACTTCTTGTGGATGAGAGCCCGCACTTCTCATCAGCAGGGCCTTATTTTTAGGAGGAGAGTACTAGCACTTATCAGCAGAGCTGCTTCCTTCTCTGTTGGAGGATTCCAGCCCTTATTGGCAGAGCTGCTGAATTTTCTGTGGGAGAGTTTAAACACTTCTCAGCAGACCTATTGTACTTCTTGTGGATGAGAGCCCGCACTTCTCATCAGCGGGGCCTTATTTTTAGGAGGAGAGTACTAGCACTTATCAGCAGAGCTACTTCCTTCTCTGTTGGAGGATTCCAGCCCTTATTGGCAGAGCTGCTGAATTTTCAGTGGGAGAGTTTCAACACTTCTCAGCAGAGCTGCTGTACTTCTTGTGGGAAAGTGCCAGCACTTCTCAGCAGTGCGGCTAATTCAGCAATAAAGAGAACCAGCACTTCTCATCAGCACTACTATATTTTTAGTCGGAGAGCGTCAGCATTTATCATCAGAGCTGCTGTATATTTAGTAGGAGAGTGCCAGCACTTCTTATCAGTGCTGCTATACTTACAGTTGGAGAGTACCAACACATATCAACAGAGCTGCTAATCTTTCTATGGGAGTGTGAAGTGTCCCAGCCCTTATCAACAGAGCTGCTAAATATTCAAATGGAGGCTATGGGCACTTCACTGCTGAGCGGCAAATCCAGAAATGAAGAGAACCAGCACTTCTCACCAGCACTACTATATTTGTAGTAGGAGAGCGCCAGCACTGATCGTCAGAGCTGCTATATATTTAGCAGGAGAGTGCCAGCACTTCTCGTCAGCGCTGCTATGCTTTTAGTTGGAGAGTACCAACACTTATTGACAGAGCTGCTATTCTTTCTGTGGGTGTCTGGAGTGTCCCAGCCCTTATCAACAGAGCTGCTAAATATTTAAATGGAGGATATGGGCACTTCACTGCTGAGCGGGAAATCTAACAATGACTGGAACCACCAGCATTTACGAGCAACACCTCTACTACCACCATCTCTTGGAAGAGTTTGCTGAGATTGTTTTTTTTTTATAAATTATTTTTATTATTTTTTTAACAAAACAACAAACAACACAGCAGGTGCATTTCAGTCAGTCTATCGATTATGGCCAACAAAAGTTACAAGAAGCAATGGTACAAAGCAAAGAGTGGTATGTTCCTTCTCCCTACCCCTCTTAGTGTCGTCCACCCCCCATAGTAATCATCCCCTGGATCCCTCAGCGAGGTAAGAGTCTAGCGTAATGTACCCTCTACCCCCCTGGCGGTTCAATCGGGGTGCAATATTGTCGTGTCTTCCTCCTCCGTCTCTAGGTGATAGTACTTCAGCGATGGCCGCCAGATTTTCTTAAACTTTCGTGAGCTCCCCCTTGCTTTATATACTGTCTTTTCGGCTCCCATGTACATGTCCATGCCAGTGTGCCACTCTTTCAGGGTGGGAATTGCCAGTCTTCCCCCCAATATCTCGCTATGTCACGTTTAGCTACAATGAGGCCTAAGTTGCAAAGCAGGAGTTGATGCCTTGTAATATCATCCTCCGAATGGATGCCTAGCAGGACGAACTTGGGGTCTATCGGGATATGCACATGAAGTACATTATTTAGTTCTTGTACGATCTGTGCCCAATAGCCACGGATTGGCAGGCATTCCCACAGCGTGTGTAAGAAGGAGCCACACTCTGTTCTGCAGCGCAGACACTCTGGCGTCTCCGCCCTGCCCATCGCATGTCATTTTGCCCTATCACAGTATACTCTATGAAGAATTTTGAACTGGACCAGTCGTAGTCTAAGCTTGATCGCCACCTCCCTAGGGTGCATTAGGGCCGTCTCCCAATCGATGTCCTCCAATGTGCCAACAAGGTCCTCGCATTTACCAGTTTGCTGAGATTTTTGTGGCAAAAAAAATAATATATATTGGAATATCATGAAGTATGGAGGTTGACTGAATGTTTTCAATGCAATGGAGGAAAGGTCTCAACCCAAAGCGGCTTCAGCTGCTTGAAAACAGCAGACAACCCGTTGTCGTCCACTGCATCACTTCACTAGAGGATTCACACCTGTTTTCACCACAAACTGCAAGTAGGTTGAAACCACAAAAAAGGAAAAATGTAAAACCACTTCAAAAAATGCAAAACCAGGGGTACTTTCTGTACAACTCTGCTCGTTCTTGAAAGCTGGAAAGATGGTGATCTTGACACCGGAAACCGGTCATTGATGTGACTTTTCAAGAAAAAGCACTGCACTTCTTTTCTGTTTTTCAAAAAAACTCAAGAATGTCGCTATCTTTTGGGTAACTGCAACTGCAGGCAGGAACTCAGGAGTTTTATTAGACAACAGGCTCTCGTTTGAGTTGCAATTTAACAAATTGAAGTCAATCTGTTTCCTACTCTTGAGACAACTTAGAAAGATTATTCACCTTATTCCTCAGTATTTCAGGGCACTGATGGTGCAAACTTTGGTCCTCAGTAGACTGGATTACTGTAATGCCCTATAGAGGCGCCTGGATACCCTCATGGGGGACAAGCAGCGCTCTACAAATCCATCTTACATTATATTACATTACCTAAATTGGGCTCCCGGAGTACCGTACCAGGAGGTTACAACTTATGCAGAACGCAGAAACCTGATTGATCTTTTGTAAGAGAAAATATGATTGTGTTTCTCCCCTCAGGGCCAGACCGGGAACCCAAAGCAGCCCTGGCAATTTTGCCAACCTGGTCGCCCCCCATACACCTCGCCACACCCTCCCCACCAGAGGGGAGAGATGGGCAAGTGTGAAGCATTGCTTCTTTTGTTACTACTGGGGACCGATATTGCAGCACTGCTGCAGAACCGGCCCCCAATAAAACAAACGGCCCCCACCAGTGCAAAATCCCCCCCCCCCACCCTTCCAGCCTCCCGGGGAAACTCCCAATGCCCGCTACGGCCAGTCCGGCCCTGCCTCCCTTCTTAGGCGGCTTCATTGGCTGCCTTCTAAGAGGAGATGACAGTTTAAAGCCCTTTGTATGGACCACACAGCTCTTTATCCTGTAATTCGTGGCTCCCACGTCTCAGATATGTTTAAAAAAACAGCCCCACAATGGAAAATATAATTCCCAGGCAGCATATAATCACAACAGTACAAATACAGTGCAAGAAATGAGTTTAAAAGGTGACTTATAAAACACAATGATTTTTAATCAAGAAAGCAAATACAATAACATTCTGTTAAAAAGACATCATATTGATGACATTGATAAATCCGTATTACAAAGAATTATATTGTAATTTAAAAACAACAATAAGTGGCAGAGATAAATTCTTCGCGCGTTTCGGCACAGTGAGTGCCTTCGTCAGGAGTTGCCACCAATAAACCTAAAATTGATTAAAAAGGCATTTAGAACTCATTCTTGTGATTTTTACAATCTGTCTTTTTACATCATAATCATAAAGTTGTGTTACAATCTGCCAGTGACTAATGAACATCTAGATAGATGTTACAATCAACAACATTTACATTAAATTCATAAATGAAAGAAAAAGCATATAGAAAAGATAAAGGTATATATTCCAAATTCCTAATACAGTAAAGTACGCTCTCAGGAAAAGAGGCACGGCAACCACGTATACGGGTCCAAATATTTATATATATCTTTATAGGTCACCTGTGGTTTGATAAAAAAGATATATCTTTGAGATGTAGCATCTTTAGCTTACTTGTCCATAAAAATATGTGAGGTTTTAATCTTTTTGGATGTAGAGGGCCCAGGATGCGGGAGGGAGAACTCACTCTAAAAAGTATAAATGTAACATTGCATCAAATCTGGGTTATCATTTAATCTTTAGCTATTTCATTTCATCTTTAAATGATTGTTATATTTTGATGAAGGTAACCTACTTTTAGTTGAGGATTGTATCTGCTGAAAGAGGAACCGAAGGAAGGAACTTCTCATTCGGGTTATCTTTGTTTGATTAAAATCTATAAGCAATAGATGTAAAAACTCACATGATGTAAAGTCAAAAAGAATTTCTCTTTGGTCTTCGGGTGTCTACTCAGATCACAAATGGTGAAAATTTAAAACAAGGTACTGTTATAAAAACAAATCTGTTATGAAAACAGAGAAACATCTATGTGTTGTGGCATCTAAAAGATAGGCAATGAATTTCTATATATGTGATCTTGGATGTCTATTTATATTCCTATTTATATTCTTGCTTGAATCAATGGTTAAACTAATTTAAATAACGACTGTTGCCTAAATTTTAATCGTTAGGTAACTATTGACACTAAGGTTATCTTATAATCCTTGTGGCAGTATATTTGTAGCTCTAAACCTATAATCATTTTTGTTTATCTTATCGAAAATGTTTTATGCCTCGTGTTACCCCGATTCTAACATACGTCTGCGCAGTCGGGTGACTTTTAAAACTCAGGATATCCTGGAATCCTTGTAGCGATCGCTTTATTAGTAGTGTGACCGTTAACTGCTGTGATCTTTTTTATTTTAAACTAGGCGGCTACTTAAATAAGTAGTTAGGAGGTATTGCTTGGATGCTTACCTTCTAAAAAGAGGTGAGCGTGAATATGCCAATATATAAACAACGCAACGCTGTTGCAACACTTCGTTTCGATTTGAAATGATAAATCTAATGTAAAAACACAGACAAAGAGGACAACTAAATGAAATGCTTGTTTGGGGGTCAAAAACTTCCTAATGTTCTACCTAAGCAGCACATACCTTTAAGATTCCCAAGCTTGTGGATCCGGGGTCCGTGCTGGCGAGAATATCGCTCAGTAGATCCCGGAAGCGCTACGCGATCCAGTTTTAATAGGAAAAAACACAGCCCCTCCAGACTACTTCGGTCATCTTCTACTGGTTTGATCACTATTCCAAAGTTTCGTAAAGCACGCTTAGGGGAAAAAGGCCTTTTTTTGTGGTTACTGCCCAGGCCTGGAACAAGCTGTCTTTGGCTCTTCATCTTGAGCCAGACTTACAAAACTTCCTTAAAGCATTGACATGTCATCTATTTATTCAAGCTTGGTTCTTACTGGCATGTGGATTTTGTTTATAGGTCTAAGTGCCGGGATACCCATTAGGTAGTCGCGCGCTCAATAACAATAAATAAATAATTAAAAAGTGGAGCTGAATCCTTTCTGTAACCCAGAGGCCCTTGTCTCAGCTTCCTCTGTTTCTCAGATTTGCACAGGCTACTCTTAGTTGGCCCTCAAGTGCTGCGCTTTGCATGCTGTTTCCATAGGCGGCCTTCTGACCAGCAGCCGCGTTCGGGGATCCTTGCTGCAAGGAGCAGCCCCTGTTGTCATGGGACACATGTTGTACCGCAGGCTGCTCCAATCACAGCAGGCGACAGTATGTCAGCTGTGACTCCCATCCTGCACTCTGGGGCAGCATAGGGATGCTGTATTTAGTGCCACTCTTCCACACCATTGCCAACCAGAGGATAAGTTGGTATCGGGCCATCTTTGCTTCTAGGAGTTATAATTTGTTGGACCCCATTCTAGTGTCACTTATGGACATAGATGTGAACAACCAGTTAAGAAATGCTTTTGAAGTGGTGGAGAGGCCCATACAATCAGCGGAGTTATGAACAGCTATCTACAGATGTTGCAGTCCAGAATGCAGCCTTGTCTCCACCCCAACTTCACATGAAGCCTGAGATAAGCTAGCGACACATTACTTCACCAAATCAGGTACACTGGATTCATATCAAATTCACTTCAATTTAAACGTATTGATGTAGATCTCTTACGAGATCAACAATTGCACATAATTCCAACACTATACATAAAGTTCTTCTATAAAATATTTTAAAGATTGTTTTAAAAATCTCATTTAAAACATGAAAACACATTTCATAAATTTGTAGTTTGTAACAAACAAATTCATTTGGTGGACATTTATAAAAAGCGATCAGGTCAGTCAGAGAGGAGAGATTATATCTAAAAACAATAGGTTTTATAAAACAGTTTCTAGCTTCTACTACCTCCCGGGTTCATACCAAGCAACCACCAATGACACAGCAAAAAACACATCATGGCAGAAAAACAATCCCCACCTGCTTCCTCCTTTCAAGAAATTACAATCTCATAATTTGAGGACCTGGTAAAAACCAGCAGCCCAGTTGGCTGTACATCAGATCCTAGCCTATCATTAATTTTCAAAAAGATTCTTCTATCAGTAACTCCAGCTATCCCAGTGAGATATATTGTCAATAACTCCTTAAGCACAGGACTTTTACCAGCGTGACTGTAGAAACCCTAGATATGCACATTAATCAAGAACAACAACTTAGATCTACAAAACAGCGACAAATACAGAACAATCTCCGATGGGTCTTTCCTTGACAAAGCATTTTTCCAGATTTCGTAATTCATGAAAGAAAACCATCCGCTCTCAGGCTGACAAACACGATTCTGAATCACGCCAATCACAGTTTGGGATGACCTAAAAACAAAGTGGGAAAAAATTGGGTAGTTACATTGCTACTCCTGGATCTTTCTGCAGCTTTCGATACAGAGTACACCACGGTACCTTCATTCTAAGACTCAAAGAAGTCTGCACTGATGGCATCATTCTGGCAACGATTTCTTCTTACCTACACAAGAGGTCTTACATGATACTTATACCCTATTTCTCAACACATCCTAAATGCATGAAAACAGGCGTTTCACAGGGATCTATCATTTCACCTCTACTTTTCAATATCTTTATGAAAGTACTACCAGACCTTATCTATGAACTCACCTGCTGCTGTTATGCAGACGACATAGAGATAACTGTTAAACTGGAAAACCTTAGAGACTTAGGAAAATAAAGACTCCACTGCTCCTATATAACTGTAGATCACTGGATGATGTGAAATCTTTCACGTTAAAATCCTTAAAAAACTTAGGGGCATATTATCAAGCACGGCGTTAAAATTATCGCCGCTTTGGCGGCAGAAAACTGCCGCTAAAGCGGCGATAATGGGCTTGATAATATGCCGCAGATAATTCCAATAGAAGCCCAGGTTCACACCAGAACATGGGCTTCTATGGGAATTCTCAAGGGCATATTATCAAGCCCATTATCGCCGCTTTAGCGGCAGTTTTCTGCCGCTAAAGCGGCGATAATTTTAACGCCGTTTCTTGATCAAATGCCCCAAAACCTTTCGCTGAGTGGAAAAGTTATGGTCCTCTATCTTTCCGGCTCTACGAACCGGGATCTTATTAAAAAATAGCTAAAGAAGTACGAAATCTTGGAATTGTCTTTGACTCTGCAGTTTCCGGGAATGCTCAAGTGGACAAGTTATCTGATTTAAAATGTGCACAATGAAAACACCTTGAAGCATTTGTCCACATCTTGAATTTCCTCAAAAGGTGCAAGTAACATCACTCATTCTCTCAAAACTGGATTCTTCTACCGGACTATATACCAGAGCATCTAATTTTCAACCCTTAGATCATGTGTACTCGCAAACATTTGCCCAGGGGCCACAAAGTATGGTCTGTGGTGGGCCAAGGGCTGGACTGATGCCAGCAGGTGTGGCGGTAGGGGGTCTGGGTGGATCAGGTATTGTGTGAGGAGTTCTAAAAAAAAGTTACACAAATGGATAAGCATTTATCTGCAGGTTGCTTAAAGTTAACTGGTGCAGGACACCACCATAGTTACTTCGTAACTTCATTTAATCTGCACATAAATGCTTGCCCATTTTTTTAAAAAAGAATTCTGAGTATTAGTGTTCAGCAAGTAAACAACAGTACGTAAACAGCAGCTCGTGCTGCTGTTCACCAGGGGGACGGCATGTAAAGGTTAAGAGGGCCGCAAGCGGCTCCCGGGCGGTACTTTGAGTATCACTGCATTAGATGAAGACTGGACAGAACTGAGAATTCAGCATCAAGGCTACTTCTAAATGTAAACATACCAACACGCATTACTCCTTTCCTGAAGACTCTCCGCTGGCTCCCAAGAGTGAGAAGATCTTATTGCAAGCTATTATGCATCCCTCGCATAGCAAGAAATGACAAAGGATCAAAATTGCTTCGTTGAAAAATAAATCGCCAAATACTTCCAATTTGGGAACTTGCTTTTTCACTTTTCAGTCTGGCACTGCATCTAATAAATTCAATTTACAGGGAGAAATCCATAGGGGCACAACTTTCTCTGATTAAGCCACCAAATTATGGAATTCCCTACCTGCAAAGGTGAGAGTTGAGAATCACTTGGAGTTCAGAAGAATGGTTAAGTGTTGGTTGTTCCCAAAGTGAGCCATCAGAGGATCTGAATCACCATGTTCCCAAACATGAGGGCCAACACAAGCTCTGCCTCAGTGTCTAACATAGGGCCTTGTACTACACCCTTATGATCAAGGGAGAACCAGATCAGCCCCGCCCCTTACGAGCACCCCCTTTCTAAGATTAAGGTGCAACCAGCTCAGTGAGTGGGTAACAAATTTCCATGTAAGTTTTTGTTGCGGGGTGGGCATTTGTCTACATAATTTTTCATGTCTCAGTGTTGTGTGCTGTCTGTGTGAATAGGTGTTGCGGTGCCCCACATGGGTAGTAAGCACTACACAAAGGCCATATTGTAATATGCTTCCCCGCATTGAATCAGTGTTTTTCCCTCCTACAGGTTTACATCCTCAGATTGCATGCTATCTCAAAAAGCCTTCTCTATATTCCTGAATACATGCAGGCACGAAAAATGTAACTTGATGTAAAACTAGTTACTGTTTCATTTCATTTCTTTCTATTGACTGACCCTCCCCCAACCCTCCATCCTCCGCATGTCTAGCTGTCTGTAAGTGTATCCAACTCCAAGCCGCGTGCCTGTCCAGCTGCTGTCCATTATTGTATTTCTGCAAATTGCCCAGACCTCACCTCATGGATCACAACCTCTCTTTTTGAAGTTAACAACCTAACAGTGCCTACTTTGCACTCAGCTATCCATTTGTCATCAATCCAACCGGTGTATGAACTCGCATACCCCCTCCCATCACATCTAGATCCTATTAATTTGATCTGCCGCAAAGAAACTGGAATGGTTTTGTCAATAGCACAGGATTATCCCAATAACAAACAGTAATCAATAATTGCTGCATTAACCATTAATTTTGGCTCCAGAATCACTTCCTAATGGCTGAAAGCGCTTCAATGCCTCGCAGGTGTAGAGAGCACTATATAAATGTAATTACAATATAACAGAATAATAGTATTTTTCCTTGACAAATGGCCTGGATGCTTGGCTCTGCCTCACGGTCAATGAACCTGCTATCAGGAGAACAGTGCCGCGTGGCCACATGAGGTCCTACAGCTGCCATCCTATGGTCAAAGTGACATATCAGTGGTCTCCGCGGTGGGGGGAGGGGCCTGAGTTCCAGCCCCCCCCCCCCCCCGCACCGGCAGGACCTTGTCGGAGAGCTCCTGACTGGATCAGGAGCGTACTGGTCCATGTACTTTGCAGGGGGGGTCCCTCAAGTTTCGGTACGCCACTGTATGGTCACTGTTTGTCCTCGGTGCCACGGCCCTGGTCACGACAGTGGCAGACTTGGATTCACAGACCACCGTTGACCTGGGATGCTGTTACTGCCAGGGCAATGGTTTAATAATTCCATTCCTTTCACAGCAGTGAGTGAGATCTCCGCTCCATTGCACCAACATGCTGAGTGATCACCACTGAAGGAAGTTTTTGATGCTTGTGAGAGAAAATGTTGAAAAAGCAGGGCTTAGCAGTGCATCTGTACTTCCGGGTTTATCATGGTACCCAGGAGCCTCCTCTCACTGTATAAGCACAATCGGCAGCGAAAAATCTGCCTTAGGGAGGCAACAGCCCCACCCGGATTTATTCAGAGTAACATAAAATTGGGTAATAATACCTCTAGTATTATTAATATCACCCAAGTATATTATACTGTAAATTTTCTATGAGGAACACAAAAAGTGCGTTTTGAAACGCTATGTAAAGAACCCTTGTCAATGCCAAAAGGTCTGAATTTAAAGGAATATTGCATGGTAAAGTGATGGCAGGTGAATAGGTATGTATTTGTGTTGAAGCAAAGAACAGTAGAATAATATTGGTGTAGTTTAAAAGGTCAGGTGACAGCTGCACCTTCAAGCCAGACCTAGACATCCATGTCCATAAATGACTACCCTCCTCCCATCTGTGCTGCTGCCAGAGAGAAACAGCATCAATTATCTAGTTATCTAAGACACATTAATATCATTCCATGTCATGTGTGTGCACCTAAAAGTTCAAGCTAAGGAACTGGATAAATAAACAAACTGAGCACAGTTGCGTGGAGTGCAAGGACTTTTTTTTATGGAAACACACAGCTCCTGCCCAATCAAAACATGTACTCCTGGCTCCCAACCTGTGGGTGGAGCCAAACCCCCTCTCCAGTGATGCTCACATAATTGTCTTCTGGTGACAGCTGCACTGTCAAGACCAACCATAAACAATACCCGCTTGGTGCCATTTTGTACCGAAAGTCAATGTGGACGAATTATAAACATTGATTACTGCTGCTGCACAACAACTTGTTTTCCCTGTGTCTCAACCTCTTGATGTCATTGCAGAAACCGTGTCTGGCCTCCAAAGGAAAGAGAGCCACTGAGGGCAGAGAGACTAGGAGTGTCAGCTTTCATGGAGGCCAAACCAGGACTGTGGTCCCCTGGGCCTGGATGTCCAGACACAGTGCACCCCCGCGCGGGACAGGTGTTTCTTCTCACCCAGACACACAACTGAAAGCTGCGCCGTCCAAGTCATAGCAGGACACCTGGCACCGTGCCCCTCACACTGACCTCATCCTCTGCTTCGGGACTGGCATGCTTGACATGCCAAACAGACTTCACTGGAAGGACTGAAAGGGTGGCTACCCCCGCTATTGATTTTCTAGGGCCAGGCAAGGTATCCCTCTTCCCTCCTACTCACTCACTCACTCACTCACTCACTCACTCACTCACTCACTCACTCACTCACTCACTCACTCACTCACTCACTCACACACTCTCATTCTGATTGTTTCCCAATGAAAGAACAGACCCTTGCAAACATTTGTTATTTGCAAAGATGCACCAAGCAAAACAGAATGCAAAAATATATAAATAAAGGAATGAAGGAGTGGGCCAGCTGGTCTTGCACAGCCAGCCCTGGTGCTGAAGTGCACTCCTTTTCTGGTGGCTGTGCGTATGTGATCAGGAGAAGTGCTGTTACTCACCATGCAAGAGAGGCAATGGGTGAAGTGGGTTGATCCACTGCCCTTTGCTGTACCCTTGTGGTGGAAGAATGAAGAAAAAACAATGACAGTTGAGCAGACCAATGGATGAAGAGGACCCGGTCGGTGTAGTTCTGGTTAGGTGACAGTTTACATAGAAAGAGCAATTTGTTTTATTTTTATTTTTTTTACCAATCTTTTTATTAAACAATAACCGGTGAATGGTACAGTACAGTGGAGCCATGCAGTTAACACTGCACAATGTATGAATTGAAGGATATACAGACAGTACATCTGAGAGGAACATCACAGCAAAATAGGGTCATCATGATCAACATTTCGAGGTGGTGCGCAGATCTCTCCTCTAAAAGTGTTCCATGGGTTCCAAATAAGTGACCACTTCCTAGGGCACCCTCTTGCCAGATACACTGTCTTTACTCTAAACATACACCAATGGAGATTTTTCTCCCAACCTTCCAATGTGGATGGGTGAGCTGCCCCCCACAGTTGAGCGATATTTCGTTTTGCCAGCATGTACCCCAGAGTGGCCCACTGGGTCTGTGAAGTGTTTAAGTCCGTGGGCTCCCAGATATTCAGGAGGCACCATCTCACCTCTGGGCGGAGAGAGACATGTAATACTTTGTTAATTGTGTCATTCACCTGGCGCCAAAAAAGGCTGATATGTGAGCATTCCCAGATGATGTGCATAAATGTTCCGGTAAGGCCACATCGCCGTCTGCATTCCCCTGCATCCGACCTCCCCATGTGCACTAATCTAGGTCCTGTTATATAGGTTCTATGGAGGATCTTAAGCTGAACCAGTCGCAAACGTGCCGGGATGGCCACCACTTTGGGTGAGTAAACCGCTGCCTGCCAATCTTCATCGTCAAGCTCTACCCCATCCTGCACCCACTTATCTCGCAATAGTGTGAGGGGGTCTGCCATGTGGTTAATTAACTTTTTGTATATTAATGATATCGTTTTATCTGGGAGGTATCCATCTAAGACTCTGTCCTCCAGGGGGAGGCCTCCGGGGGATCAGCTCCTCTAGGCAATGAAGACTGAAGTGAATGTGAGACCTGTATATAGCGAAAGCACTCAGTATCTGCCAAATCATATTCACTCTGAAGCGCGCTGAAGGACTTAATTTCCCCCCTTCCCCAAACATCTTTAATCGCTGAGATCCCAATAAGGTCCCACTTATCGAACCCCTTCGTCCTCCACAGGTCGCCCAACTTCTCTGAATCCCAAAGAGGGGTGGCTAATGTTAGTCTGTTTATCCACCCAAGAGAGTTAGTAACATCGTGCCAGATTTGAACCGAATGCTTCGTGGGGCCTGTTAGCCTAAACCGCTGAGGGCGGAAGTATAGCGCCCTACCATATGTGCCGCCCCGGAAGGAGCCATCTGTCCATGGCATAACCTGGGTCATCCGTCCGACCATATGTGCCATGGTTGATAGCTGCCATATGAGAGGCCCGATAGTATTTCTTAATATCCGGGAGGCTGATGCCTCCATCATACCAATGTAACGTGAGCTTATTCAAGGCGATTCAAGGCCTTCCGTCCCATAATAAGTCCCTCTGTAGGCTCTCAACCTCCCTGAAATATCGTGCTGGAACTAGATCTAGGGTATTTTGTAGGGCATACAAGAACTGTGGTAATGCCATCATTTTGAACAGAGTAGCTCTGCCCAAAAGAGAAATGGGGAGAGTCTTCCCGCTAGCAATGTCACTTTTAAGTCTACGAAAAGGGGGAAGGAGATTCTGGGCATAGCGGACCGAGGGGTCCAGCGAGACAAAAATCCCCAAATATTTAATCCATCCAAGTTGATTTGTATTGGGCAGTTCCATGGAGGGACGGGAGGGTCCCCACTAAGAACAAACAACAAGGATTTACCCCAATTAATGGAAAATCCGGAAAATCTACCAAAAATTGCGAGAATGTCCAGCACCACTGCAAGCGACCTCCTGGGGGAGGCCAAATAGAGTAAGACGTCATCTGCATATAAGGATATGCGGTCCTCCCAGCCGAGTGACCACCGCAAACCCCTTATCATTAGGTTCCAACGAATCCAAGGAAGAGCAATTTTTGTTTTGCTAATAACTTCAGTGCCATTTGACCAATCTTGGCAAAACATTCCCAAAAAGTTCATCCACCTCATCAAATTAATGGTAAGTTTCTGGGTGATTCATCAAGTGAGGGCCAAGTAAAAGGGGTGTACCAAATTGCCTTTTCCCCATGCAATTTCTACATTGGAAAATTAGACAATGATACAGAAAAAGCGGCAGAACAGAATTATACCAAATTTGGCAGAAAGCTAGATGTTTAAACAACGCATGCTGTGTGTGATTTGGTGTCATTTTGTTCAGGCATTTTAGAGTAATTAAGATTCAATATTCCTAGATATCTGTTGCCACGGGACTCCAGCAGGAATCCCATTGGTAAAAAAACGACATAAAATGAATTCTGATTGGTTGGCCCACGGCAGCAATGTAGTTGCTGACCGCAACATGAAGAAAAATGCTGTAGGCGCAATTTTAGAACTCGGTCCCCATGTTCTGAAAATTTAAATAAGACAACATATAAGGGGGCACGATAAGGATACCCTGACTTCTTAGCCCCTGTGGCTAGGTTTCAGAGGGACCACCAGGGTAAAAAATGTAAAACATTATTTTTGCGGGTTTGTCATACAGAAGTCAGAAGTCTCAAGGAAGCTAGCAAGACCTCCTGTGTGCTCCATGGGAGGGTTTAGGACGCCAAAGGTATTGCGCTGTGGATGGTTGGGGGGGGGGGGGGGTTGCCTGTCCATATAGTGTTAGCTACAGGGCCTAGACGTGGGTAATCATTATTAGGTGGCAATCCCCTAATACGCACAGTCATCTCTCAGCGCACAGACTGTGTGTATAACTCACTTCCTCCTCAGATCTAAAGCCCATTAGGTGGGCAATCCCCTATTACGCACAGTCTGTGCTTAGTGTGCAGACTGTCTGTAGAGGCCACTTCTCCAAAGACTAAAGCCTCATTAGGTGGGCAAGTCCCTACTACACAAGGTCTGCGCTCAGTGCTCAGATTGTACGTAGCGCCTACTCTCCCCAGACACACAAGCCCCATTAGATGGGCAGCCTTACTTTGCACAGTCTGCGCTCAGTGCTCAGATTGTACGTAGCGCCTACTCTCCCCAGAAACACACGCCCCATTAGATGGGCAGCCTTACTTTGCACAGTCTGCGCTCAGTGCTCAGATTGTACGTAGCGCCTACTCTCCCCAGACACACACGCCCTATTAGATGGGCAGCCTTACTTTGCACAGTCTGCGCTCAGTGCACAAATCATGCATAGAGCCCACCCTGCATAGACCCAAGCTCCATTAAGTGGCCAAGTCCCTACTACACCCAGTCTGCGCTTAGTGGGCACATTGTCGGACGAGCCTACTCCCAATTAGGTGGCTGAGCCACTACTACGCAGGGGCTGCTCTCTGTACAGCTCTTCATGGAGAGCTCACTTTCTCCACATACTCAAGCCTCCTTATGTAGCCAAAGGCCTACTATGTAAGTTAGGTATGTTTTACTTTATGTTAAAAAACCCTGGAAAAACAAAGGTTAAAGTGACTTTATGTTAGGTGGTGGTAGTAATATCTAATTTTATGTTAAACAAAAACCTTAGACTTTAACTGGGAAAAAACAGCGGATAAAGTGAGGTTATAGTTCGGTGAAAATGTCAGTCAAAAATACAATTTTAAACTAAAAGAACACTGCCATTCACCAGTTATAGTTTACAGAGCTAACTATAGCTTGTGCCCCCAGCGTGCACTGCTTATGACCTCATATACTACATCACTTCTGACATGTTAAATGACATCATTGATGACATCACTGATGATGTCATCCAGTAAATGTGACTGTTTGTGACCTGCTTTTCACACTGAAAGGTATTCAGTGAGCTACACCTACATCCAATTTTCTGTCACCTCTGTAGTGCTAATGGGCATAATCTTACACAACATGCAGGAAATTAAGCACATCTGTGAAATCACCCACAATCAGTAGATATTATGCTTTTTCAAGGTTCACTGCTCAGCCACACTCTC
This sequence comes from Triturus cristatus, assembly GCF_964204655.1. NCBI lineage: Eukaryota > Metazoa > Chordata > Amphibia > Caudata > Salamandridae > Triturus > Triturus cristatus. The sequence continues at coordinate 1,126,283,791 of NC_140594.1, forward strand.
TTCAAAGCATACATGATCCCTCTGGCAAACGTCATCCGTGCACATGGCATCAACATCCTCTCCTATGCTGACGACACGCAACTCGTACACTCCCTCTTGGATAAGACCCCCCAGTACAAGAAACAAGTTCACTGCCTGCATGACCGAAGTCGCTAACTGGATGAAAGCCAGCTGTTTCGAGCTCTACACCTACAAGACGGAAGTGGTGATTTTCGGCAAGAACTCCCCATCATGGGACTCCAACTGGTGACTGGCCGACCGCGGACCCACACCGGGATCCTTGGTATAATCATCAACAGCAATTCCTGGACATGACCGCACAAGGCAAGGCCGTCACTGCATCCTGCTTCCACGCCCTGAAGATGTTGAGGACATTTTCAAAAGGTCCCGCACAACAGTAGAAAAACAGTGACTAATGCCATAGTAACCAGCAGTTGGAAAACGGGAACCCCCTCTACACTGGGATCACCATGCAATTCACTAGAAGACTACAAACCACCCAGAACTTGGCAGTCAGACTCATCCTCAAACTCCCACACAGAACTCACATCACACCCCAGCGCAAGGAGCTCCAGTGACTCTCATTACACAAACATGCCCATTTCAAACTCCTTACACACACATTCAAGGCACTACACAACTTACGCTACCTGGACAGTCTCATCTCCTTCCACCAACCCCCAGACACCTCTGTTCCACATTACTCCTACACATCCCACCCTTACACAGAATTAGATCAGGAGGACGGGCATTCTCTAACATCACTCCTAAAGCGTGGGAGGACCTCCCACTCCACATCAGAGCCTCCACCTCTCGTCTTGAAATCTGCAAGAAGCTGAAGACCTGGCTTTTCAATTAACCAACCTACCACAGGCGGAGCTAGGCACACACACACCTGCTCAGTGCCAGGATACCGGGTGACAGTGCGCTTTACAGATACACATAACATAACACAGAGGACTTAAAACTGGGGGGCGTGCCCCCTGGGGGCGTGGATGGGTTCCCAGAGAGGCGCAAATCCCTCTGCAAGTACATGTAAATGAAGATGGCCTGGAAGTGTGGTGATTTGCCGGATTTCCAGGCTGTCTTCATTTACTCTGAGCCCATTAAGTGACAACTGTGATCAGAGTGCTGTGGGGCGGGGTCAAATAGGTTGATGATGGATTCAACCCAGATCTGTGACTGGGGGTGAGTGTCTGAAAAGTTTCAGCGCTCCGTCCATCATCTCCTTTTGCTTGCTTTGTTCGCCCTAAGTTGGCAGGGTATGCCCTGACCTGGGTCCCTTGCTCACTTTGCCACTAGATCCAAGCTAGCCTGGCTGATGAAGGGTGTTAGCCCAACACTGGTTCCAGGATGCTTGTTTCCAGTCCAGGGAAGACATGGCTTGGCAGTCGGGCTGGACTGTTCCCATCAGGCACAGGGTCAAGACTGATTTGCATATTGCTGTGTCTGAACTAGGGTGGCGAAGTGAGCTAAAGAACGATGATGGATTCAACCCAGATCTGTGACTGGGGGTGAGTGTCTGAAAAGTTTCCGCGCTCCGTCCATCATCTCCTTGTGTTTGCTTTGTTCGCCCTAAAACATTATGCAGCATGATTCGACGTTGCTTGCTGGAAAATTTAGTCAACCCTGTTGTATAATTTGGCCTTCCCTTGCTACATAATTCCAGTGGCCCTGTTTATAGGGCTATGAGGGCCCAGCCTGTGGCAGAAAGCACCGTGAATATGTAAGTCATTATTTTAACATAGTATTTCACATAGTCTAAGCTAGGCTGCTGCAAAATGATCCAGTGTTTGAGATTAAAAAAAGGTTCTTACAAAATATACTTTTTAGTAATAAGTAATCATACTGTATCTAATGCAGACATTTATATAAGTGTCTCATTTATTCCAGAACACCGCTGATAACACCCCTACATTACATCTCAAAAAGAATAAACCTTTGCCACCATGAAGTTTTAAGCAGAGCCGCTGGAATTATTCGGCACGAGAGGACCACGTTATGCGGCAGGGTTAACTAAATTATGCAGCAAGAAAAGGTAAATTATGTGGCACAGAGCAGCACATTTTGTGGTTAGCATTACTTCATTATTTTGTCATTTTAACTCATCGTAATGCTGTCAGGGGAAATATTTCGCCTCATTAGCATCAGTTCAACACCCAAATACAGCAATAAACTGCTGCAAGATTGCCAGTCAATCTTTACAAAGGGCCTTCCACTGCACCGGAACACTTTGCCACGTGTTAAGTAAATTTTGCTCTGTTTGAGCTAGAATCAATGTGTTTTGTTAAAATCTGCAGACTTTGCAGCAGATGATGGATTATGTAGCAAATGTGGTAAACTCATAATTACGTGGAAAGCGCTGCTGCTGTCGAAACTCATAATTCCAGTGGCCCCGGCACTAAGTGACTCAATCAGTTAGCAGCTGGCAGGAAGGCTGGTTTCTTCTTTAACTTTCTGCACTACCACCACACCCTTCGCTTTCAGGCAGAGGCACCTCAATGTCAGCATTAACCCTTCAGGGGCAGTTTTTTTGTGATAACTCAGTCCATGGGGTGGCAGGTAGAAGGCCAGCCGGTTGCATTTAGATGCAGAGCCCTAATCCTCTCGACCCCTGGGTTCTCAGAGTAATGGCCCAGGAGAAAGAGGAAAGGAGCGAGATTCATGGATATTGTCAATGAGATGGCTCTGAATAGGGAGCACTGTATGGGGACTCATTTTTATGTTTACAAATTGCCAGAGACAGCGTCTTCAGAGAGATACCCCATAAAGGTGGCAACATTAGTGGGATTTTTGTTTTTATAAGGGCTATTCATCCGTGCAGCAGGCACTGCTGCCGGGTATGTAAGTGACGACTGCTGGTTATCATTAATAAAGCAGATGCAGCAGGACTTGGGCTCAGGGGTTTGAGGGGCCAACTGCATTACAGTTATGACTGCCTACCTTTAACCCCTTCCGTGCTCCTGATGAGCTCAGCTCATCATGAGTCACAGTGGAGCTGTGCTCATGACGAGCTGAGCTCGTCATAAAGGCCGCGGCCCGCCCACGCGCGATTAATTCCCCGCCTGTGCGGGGGAATTAATCAGAGGGCGGGGTCATGACGAGCTCAGCTCGTCAGGAGCACAGCTCCACTGTGAGTCATGACGAGCTGAGCTCGTCACGAGCACAGCGCGCCGTGCCCCCCCCACACCGCGGGGGAATTACCCCCGCAGGGAAGGGGTTAAAAAGGGGTATGGAAGCTTATTTTTCTTTCTAGCATTACAACCGAGGGCACCCTTGCAGAAAATAGAGAGGCAACATGTGGTTTTTTTTTCTGAAAGGGACAGAGAGCCTGTTTCAAGATTGGAGTGATGGTCAGTCACGGTGGGGAAGAGGTGAAAGATGCAGAGGAGATAGTCTGCTACTCAGGACTGCAGTTATCATAATTGCAGCAGGTGTAGTTGCATTGGGGTCCAGGAGTGCGAGGGGCTAACATTACACCAATTATGGGGAGCAGCATTTTTGGTACAATGCATGTCTTTGTTTAATGCATTTGCTGTTTAAGTCTCATATTTAGCGCAGTTTATGAGCTATAGAAAAAGTACTCCTGAAATCATCTCATAAGCCCCGCCCCCTGCACGCAGCCATGTCCCTCCAGCTCCCCGAATCCTTGCCATAAAGTTTGGAGGGGGCCTGACCCCAAAACATTTTGCTTGGAGTGGGGCTCAATGCAAAAAAAGTTTGAAGACCTCTGACATAATGTAACATATATTCAGGTGGGTAAGAAAAATAATGCCTCTGTAGATATTAATGTACTCCCCAATTTGTTAAACCTTAAACAGCCTTTTCAAGGAAATGCCTCTTTTGTATGATCACCCCCCAAATTTTTGTACTGGTGGTGCTGATTTTTTTTTACTCTGAAGTGCACTGTGCCCTGCTGACCAGGCCCTGATACCTCAAATGTCTGTGAAATTGGCTGATACCTGATTGGCATGTTTAACTTACCTATAAGTCCCTACTAAATGGGACAAGGTGTACCCAGGCCTTGTAAGTTAAATGTCACTAGTGGACTGGAGCACTTATCAGGCCACCACTGCTGTGACAAAGTGAAGACATGATTCTAGGCCTGCCATTATAGCAGCGGTTCCAGCTTCAAAACATCCAACTCAGCATGGCAAAACATTCCTTTTGTCAACTCTAAACATTTCCTTTTAATATTTATAAGTCACCCCTTTGATAGACATTAAACGCCTATCAGGCACGATGCCGAACATTAAAATGAAGGACATGTTTTACATGTCCAGGAGTGAAAACTCACAGTGAGACATTGGGTTATTGGTTGAGGAGGGTGTAAGTCACATTCAGGCAGCAACCACAATTCTTGTCAGGGTGAACCACAAAAGTCACTAACTTAACCTGTGCCTAACCCTCTGGTTGGCTGGGAAAACACAACACAAGAAAAATCCCAAATCAATTTAGAAAACTAGAGTATTTTTTATATAAATCAAATAATATCAGACTATAAAAAATCCAATCAGTAGAACCAGAGATATTCAATTTTAAAGCTTCCAGTAGAAAATAGTGCCTAGAAGCACAAAGTGCCATTCGCAGTCATCTGGTCACGCTAGGATGGGGGACAAGTTAATGCCAACTGCGATGGAGTCAGATACAGGGACCAGGTGAGTCCCAATGAAGAGCTACCTTCTGAATATGGCACAAAGAGTTCCGTTCACGGTGGAGGAGGCGGGTTGGAGCAGATAGAGCATCTTGGCTCGATGCTGTTGTAGTGCGAGGAGCAGGCCGGGTGTCACCGGCTTTTGTTGCTGTAGTGGGACTAGCCAAATGGGCGTCATGGACAGTTGTTGCTGTAGTGTTGGATTGGCGGGCACCGCTGGCTTTCGTCGCTGGGCCTTGAAGTGAGACTCTAGCGTTGCCGATTGATGCTGATTTTCACTGTAGCGTGAACAGCAGGTCTCACCAAAAATTTGGTTTGGTGGTCGTCTGGGCGGCATAGTCTTTGAACGAGCTGGCCTATTTGTGTTTGTGAGAAGCCCTAATGTCAGGATTTTCACCTTTTCTTGCAGAGGAGTACTCTCTGATGGCAGCCAAGAGTCCTGGACCTGGGCCGGCACCTCTCGGGGATCAAATACAGTCAATCGATGCTGTATATGATTGTGTGCCCTTTACCAACTACTTTGTTGTTTAAACGGATCTAACAGTTTATAGACTTATATGAGGAAGAGTAGCCTAGATGATGTCATCATTGATGTCATCAACTTTGTCATTTATTATGTCATCTGTAATGTCATCAATGATGTCATTTAACATGCCATAAATGATGTAATATGTGAGGTCATGAGTAGTGCAAGGCATGGGTGCAAGTTAGAATTAGCTCACTCAGCTACAATTGATGAATTTCACGTCACTTAAACCTTTGTTTTTTAGTACAGGTTGGTCACCCGCAGCAGGTTGGGTGCTTGTGGTGGATAGGGCGGAGGGTCTGGACAACCCCTGCTGCATATGGCTGAAGACTGTGCAAAGCTTTGTTTGACCGACCACCGTGGTTTTGCGCAGGCTAGACCTTCACCTTGCTGCGCTGCTTTACAGGGAAAGGGCAGAAATGTGCCGTATGTATTGGAATATTGTATTGTATTGTAATTGCATATATATAGCGCTTACTACCCCTGATGAGGCGTCAAAGCGCTTTTTCAGCGAGTAGCACGCTACTCCGGGACCCATAGAGGATTAGTGTTGAATTAGTATAGTGAAACATGCAAGTACATTTTAAGGGGTGGATAGGTTAGTCAGTTATTTGTATTCGGAAGGATAGAAGAGGAAAAAAAGGTTTGTATTTATATAGTGCTTGTTACCCCTGATGGGGTGTTGAAGCACGCTACTCCGGAAACCCATAAAGGATTAGTGATGAATTAGTATGGTGAAATATGAAAGTAATTTGAGTGGTGGACATTAGTCAGTTATTTGGAGTGAGAAGGATAGCCGAGGGATAAAAGGGGAAGAAAGGTTTTCATTCATGTAGCACCTGTTTCCCCTGATGGGGTGTTGAAGCGCTTTTCTGGCGAGTAGGACGCTACTCCGGAACCCATAAAGGATTAGTGTTGAAAATTAGTATTGTGAAATATGAAGTAATTTGAGTGGTGGATATGTTATTCAGTTATTTGGATAGAGAAGGGTAGGCGGGATAGAAGAGGGAAAGAGGTTTGTATTTATATAGCGCTTACTACCCCTTGATGGGGTTTTGAAGCGCTTTATTGGCGAGTAGCACGCAACTCTGGAACCCATAAGGATTAGTGTTGAATTAGTATGGTGAAACATGAAAGTAATTTGAGTGGTGGATATGTTAGTCAGTTATTTGGATCGTGAAGGGGAGGGGTAGAAAAAGGAAAAAAGTTTGCGTTTATATAGCGCTTGTAACCCTGATGGGGTGCTGCAATGCTTTATTGGCGAGTAGCACGCTACTCTGGAACCCATAAAGGATTAGTGGTGAATTAGTATAGTGGAATATGGATTTTGAGAAGTGAACATGTTAGTCTGTTATTTTGATTGAAAAGGATAGTGGAGGGATAGAAGAGTGAAGGATTTGTTTTTTGAGGTCCTAGCAGTAGGAGGAGGCTTTTGGATGAGTAAAAAGGGGGTTATGAGGGGAAAAGTCAGAGGGAAGAGTTTAGAAAGGTTTGTTTTGGGGGATCGGTATAGTAAAAAGAGGTGTCAGAGTTTGGGATAAATGAGAGAGTGGATGTAGAGGATATATTGATAGATGTATAGGGTGAGAGATAGGGTAGTGCATTGGAAAGAGTAGTAGTAAGAAGTTTGAGATGAGTCAGAAGTTTGGGCTAGAAGGTATATTGAGAGAAGTATAGGCTGAGAAATAGGGTAGTGCATTGGAAATGCTAAATTAGAAGAAAGGGATAAATATATAGATCCATAAGTACATTGAAAGTATATAGTTGCATAAAGGAGGTAGGTATATGTAGATTAAAGATATCAATAGAGGTACAGGATGAGAAATATGGTTGTGCATTGGATATGCGTTTTCAGGAGAAAAGTAACAGACACAGATCCAAGTACATGGAAGGTACATAGATGCACAATGGAAGTAAGTGCATGTAGACCAAAGATTATTTTTATTTATTTATTTATTTTCAACAACATTATTATTCGACATGTTTATACAAAGCAATACACAAAGATAGGTACATGGCTATAGTGAAAATAATTGCTTATATACAGAGGGATATGCTGTCAATGTCTGTTTGCGTATGGTGCTTATGTGGCGAAGAGCCAATTCTTGAGTAGTTTTATGAGGATGAATGAATTGAATGAATGAATTGAATTCTTGTTGAGCGCAGCTGCCACCCCAAGGGTATCCTGGCGCTTGACATTCAGTAATTCATCAGATCTAATGCACTACATTGGTTTTGAAAAGAGAAAGGTCTTCAACTCTTTTTTAAAGGAGGTTAGTTCTTGCTTACTCCTTAGCAGCAAAGGAAGAGTGTTCCACAACTTAGCTGCTGCATAGCCAAAAGCGCGTCCACCCATCCTCACTCTGGCGATTTTAGGAACTTTTATCAAAAAAAGCCGAGGAGGCTCTTAAGGGTCTGGCAGCCTGATACCAAATGAAAAGGTTTTGGAGTGGCAGAGGTCCTAGACCGTGCAATGCCCTGAACACAATACAAGCGGCCTTAAAGAGAATACGCTGCTGGACAGGCAACCAATGGAGATCAGATAAAGCTGCTGAAGACGACGCGGAGCGTGGTCGGGTTAGTGCCAGTTTGGCTGCCATGTTTTGAATCCTCTGCAACCTAGACACCAAAGACTTAGGAGCCCCCAGAAGCAGTGCGTTACAGTAGTCTAGTCTACTGAGTATAGTACTACGCACCACCTCTGCTCGAGCTTCCAAGGGAAGCAACGGCAAGATTTTATGTAGGGCTCGGAGTAAGCCCATGCACGTTGCTATGGTCTTGTTTACTGAGGTGTCTAGCTGCAGACTAGGTTCAAACATGATCCCCAAGTTACGAGCCGACTCAGCAGCTGTCACAGTACCCATAATGGAAGCCGGCCAGAAATCCTCTGGTAACGTGCGGGAGGGCCGGTCCAAGGAGCAATGAAGCACCTCGGTCTTTACCCCATTAAATTGGAGTGAATTAAGCCGAAGCCATTCTGCTGTTTCCGAAATACACTGATGGAAAGTGTCCCTCGAAACCGCCTCCTTACCCTCAAAGGAGAAGATCAGTTGCGTATCGTCGGCATAGTTGATAACTGAGATGCCGAAAGATTTTATCAAACTGATTAAGGGTCGGAGGTAAAGATTAAAAAGAATCGGACTGATCGCAGACCCCTGTGGCACACCCTGTTTCACCTGACGTATGGCTGAACGAAAAGGTGGTAGTGCAACCGCTTGTTGCCTATTATCAAGATATGATTTTAGCCAGTCCAGCGCCAAACCAACAACACCCGCTTTCTGGAGACGATCCAAAAGGACACCATGATCCACCGTGTCGTACGCGGCCGACATGTCCAGCAGCACTAAAAAAGCTGCCTTACCCATGTCGACACGCGTTCGCAGATCATCTAGCACGGTGATCAGGGCGGTCTCAGTCCCATGTGCAGGCCTAAATCCGAATTGGACTGCGTCCAGACATGAGTTAGATTCCAAAAAGTTGGATAGGGTTCTTGTGACCAGCCTCTCTAGAATTTTTATAGGAAATGGTAACAACGAGATAGGCCTATAGCTAGCTGGACATAGCGGGTCTAAAGAAGCCTTTTTTAACAGAGGTGTCACTATTGCTAATTTCGAGCTATCGGGTACCAAGGCTGTAGCCAATGACTGGCAGCAGATGGTGTACAACGGAGGTAGCAATTCTGTCTGGAGGGTCTTCCATATTTTGGGCGGCAGCGGGTCAAGTGGGGAGCCTGAAGATATACCATTAGCCAGTGTATAGAATTCCTCCAAGGAAGGGGTGGGAAAGCAAGATAGTTGCTGTTGCTCCCCTTTAACCTCCTCATCACCTGGGAAGTGAAGGGGTTTCAAAGGAGGAAGCTCTGTTACGGCCATGTGGCCCGGGATCGAAAGGCCACTCAAAATTAGCCTAATTTTATCCTCGAATGCAGCAGCCAAAGAGTCACACAGTTCCTGAGATGCTACGGTGACTGGTGCTGCACAGGTAGGGTTTGCCAAGTTGTTTACAAGTTTAAAAAGGGTTTGTGATTTGTTGGTGGCTTTGGCCAGGGAGTCTTCCAGAAACTTCGCCTTAGCCAACCTTAAGTGAACTTTATATTCCCGCAAGGCCTGCCTATATGCCACACGGTCCAGTTCCCCGTAACCTCTCCTCCAGGCGCGTTCCGCCTGTTTACAGCGGAGTTTCTGTTGACTAAGGTCACTAGTAAACCAGGCGTTAACTCTCCGGGGTTTAGTCTTCACCCTCTTTAGAGGGATCAGTTCATCTAGTGATGTCAAGATTTGTTTACTAAAAGCAGCGTAGCTTTTATCCACGGTTTCCTCCACCGCGAAAATTGTAGGCAGCAGTGAAGGTGGGCTTGACCCCCTTAACAAACGGGACCACTGTCTACTAAACTTATACCTAACCAGACCATCTTCACTACGCTGTTCTCCTGACACAAAAATAGACATAAGGATCAGAGCATGATCTGTCCAGCATTGATCCAAGACCTCATTAATAGCGACCAGCTTATTATCCGCAAAGACCAAGTCCAAGGTGTGCCCCTTTACATGCGTAGAGCCCTGCACAAGCTGCTCCAGCTGAATATTACTGCATGCTTGGCAGATTTCTCTAAAGGCTAGTTCTTGTGAGCCTGAGGGTCGTAAATTAAAATCGCCCAACACTATTAAGTTAGAGTGTGAGTTGGCTAGGTCGTAGACAAGGTCAATGAAATGCTGGAAAGAGGAAGCCGTTCCAGAAGGCGGTCTATAGCACAAAAGTCCTGCTAATACAGTGCCACCATGAGCCATCAGGGAGAAGCCCATGAGTTCGAAACCTATCACCTGTTTCACTGCGAACTGTAAGAGGGAGAGTGTATCCTTCCAAATAATTCCCACTCCACCACCCCTTCCCGTCGTCCGGGGGATATGTCTTATGAAATATCCCGGAGGACAAGCCCACCCCAACTCTGCTCCACTATCTGTTCTAGTCCAAGTCTCTGTTAGGAACAAGATATCCAACTTAGCCGACTCAATTAGCAGAGAGATTTCAGCATAATGCTTTACAAGGGAGCGAACATTAAGAAGGCCACAGGATATAATGGGCGGGGTAGATGAGCGCATGGTGTGTCCTTTCCTATGGGCCGTATGGTGATTCAAAGCACACAGTTCTTTTCGGGAGTATACTAAGTGTGGAATACTGGAGCCCGTAGAACCGGAAGCAACCGGGACGCGAACGGGCGCAAACGGGCTTACCTCTGGCGCACCTCCGGAGCGCCCACGGCGCGCCTGCTGCGCGCTAACGCTGCGCGCCTGTTTCCTCCATTCTAATTTATGTATTATGCCACGCGGGATCCGCCTACTATGGCGTCCGACCCATCCAAGATGGCGCCTACAATGGCCAAGCCTTCCCTGACCCACCCAAGATGGCGGTCAAGCGCTACAGACCCGGAGATAAGGTGGTTGTCGGTGGATCTTATGTTGGGGGTAAAGAGTTCCATAGTTTGGCTGCTTGAACAGAGAAGGATGTGCCACCCATGGTTTTTTTCTTGTATCTTGAGATTTTGAGGCGAGATGCCCCTTTAGAGCGTAGGTTCCTTTGTTGAATGTTTTTGGTGATTTTATTCCTGATGAAGAGCGGTACCATTCCATGTATTGCTTTGTGGGTGATACAAAGCAGCCTGAGCGTGGATCTTCTGGCAACCAGTAACCAATGCATGGCTTTCTAGGCAGGTGAGATGTGGTCCCGTGATTTGATATGCAAGAGTAGTCTGGCAGCCGAGTTCTGAATCCGTTGTAGTCTTTTCATGTTCGTTAAAGGTGATCCGTGGTAGAGGCTATTGGCGTAATCGAGTTGGGACAGAACAAGGGAGATGGTAGCTTGCACCTTGTGTGGAAATCCCAAATGAGGGAAAATTTGTTGCAGTGTTTTTATAGTGACAAAGCTTGATCTTGCTAGTTTGTCCACTTGGGCATTCATCGACAGCTTGGAGTCCATGGTCATTCGGAGGTTCCTTACTTCCTTCGATACTTTAGGCGTGATCCCAGTTCATCAGGCCAGGCGGCAAGCGGATCGTAATGTTTCCAATCGCCACACGTGAGTATTTCCGTTTTGAAGCATTCAATTTGAGATGGCTCCAAGTCATCCACTGATCCACGGCTCTGAGACAACTGAAAATTGGGGATTTTCCAGTGTCTTTGGGGAATTCCAGTTGAAGGAGTATTTGCGTGTCATCTGCATAGTTATAGCACGTGAAGTGAAATTGATTGATCAGTACCGGTAATGACTTCATGTAGATGTTGAAAAGCATGGACGAGATGATAGAGCCTTGAGGAACCCCTGCTTTTGTGGAGTATGGTTTAGACGAGAAAGGTGTGGTATGGATGACATTAGTTCTGTTTTGAAGTTAGGACGCGATACAGTCTAGAGCAGTTTCCTCTATGCCAGCTTCATAGAGTCTTTGTTTCAGAGTGTCATGGTCAACCGTGTCAAAGGCAGCCGAGAGGTCCAAGAGGAGTAGCGCAGCAACCCCGTTGCGGTCAACTGTGTTCTTCAGGTCATCCCAGATGGCAAGGAGGGCAGATTCAGTGCCTCTTCCCGGACAGAATCCTGTTTGGAAGTCTGAGAGTATGTCATTCTCTTCAATGAATTGTGACATCTGGGCGAATGCTGCTCTTTCTATCAGTTTTCCCAGGAAAGGTCCATTTGTAATGGGTTTGTAGTTGTCAGGGTTCAGCGGGTCCAAGTTTGTTTTCTTCCGTAAAGGACCTATGTGTGATTTTTTGAGTTCTTCTGGAAATATTCCGGTAATTAAGGAATCGTTGATGATTCTTCTTTTTTTTTTTTTTTTTATTATATTTTTTATTGCAGCCGTTACAAAAATTACATTCCGTATACAAAAGATTGAAATTAATTGCAGAAGTGGAAATTTGACTTAAACATTGGTCATATATAGCAGATCAGGTGTACAATAACTACAGTTGAAAACAAACAAACAATCCAAGGGGCCATTAAGACTATAACTAGGCATATTGCAATCATGCATTTCTATTATTATTCCTCCAAGTTTCAATCGGTTTCCAAATCATATTGCCTAGGGCTCTCGCCTTTTTATCTTTACATGCAAAAATAGCCTTCTCCAGGTTATACATAGCCAACAGCCTAGCTAGCCAAACCTGGAAGTTAGGGGGATCTATGTCCTTCCAGCGGGCTGTTAAAATTATTCTATAGACCGCTGTCCCCAGGAACAGACAAATTCCTTCTCTCTTTGTATGACCGAGTGTGTTGTCATAGCCCAGCATATATAGAGTGGGGGATTCAGGTATTAAGTGCCCAAACACTTGCCGCCAAAAACCAGCTATCAAATCTCTTAGAGGAGCTAGTTTACTACACTCATAGAGCATGTGGAGTAAATGTGCCCCACTTTTTCCACATCTCGGGCATTCTGAATTCGCCCTTTTTCCCCAGGAGTAGAGCTTAGCTGGTGTAAAATAGAGATCGTGTATGGTCTTATATAATTGGGCTTTCAAGTTGGACGAGACAAATACTTTCATTGACAGGTAAAGGGACATATCAATGTCAACGTTGGGGTTGTTTAAATTGCTTGACCATCTCTTTTCCGTGTTTTCCAGATCATCCTGCTGGTTTTCAATTAGAATTCCATAGAGAGTGCCAATCCTGGTTGTAGATTTGGCCATACATTCAAATATAGGAATATTACTCATAGAGAGATCAGCACTCTTTAGTTTTAAGATTGTATTAATCTGAATAAACGTGGTTTTCTTGTAGTAGGAGGGTTCCAACTGTTTTACTAGGAGACCATGAGCCTTATCTCCTATGAGGAGCTCGTAAATTGACGGTATACATATATCCCCTATTTCTTCTTCAGGTATTTTAACGAAGAATAGCGTGGTCATCTGTTGGATCATGGTGGCCCACAAGTAGAATCCCAAATTCGGAACAGAGAGGCCTCCTCTCATAGTTGGTAAAGAGAGAAAACGGATTGATCTCCTTATTTTCCCATAACCCCAGATAAATCTAACCATCTGGGATTCCAGGGCCTTAATGATTTTATCGTCTACTAGTAGCGGAATTGCGCGAAATAAATATAAGACCCTGGGTAGTATATTCATTTTGAGGAAATTCCCTCTTCCAATAATTGAAAGATGTAGACCATCTATTCTTTTTAAGTCGTTCTTAATCTTTTGGAGAAGAGGATCGTAGTTTATATTAATTATTTCCTCTATTTTTGAGGATATCCGAACTCCTAAGAATATTGCACTGTCAACTCTTCTTGAGTCAGCAAATTGGGTATTGTGAGTGCATATAAACATTGTTTTATCTCTATTTAGAGAATATCCAGAGAAGCGGCCGAAGACATGAGTAATCTGTTCAATTATCGATAAGGCCTCAGCAGGATGTGATGTTATTATAGCCACATCATCGGCATAAGCGAGGATTTTAGTATCAAATGGGCCTATTGTAACAGGTTTAATAGACTCTGTTTTTAACAGTTTCAGAATTAGGGGGTTTATATAGAGGGCGAAGAGAATCGGAGAACATGGGCACCCCTGGCGAGTCCCTCGAGATATGTCAAAATACCCTGACTCAAGACCCATTGCCAAAACCCTCGCCTTTGGTGTAAAATACATAGCCTTGATGGATTTCATGAGACACGGACCGATTTTGTTTTGCTCGAGTACCGCCCATAGGAATGCCCATGAGACCCTATCAAAGGTTTTCTCTGCATCCAGGAGGATCATCGACATCCGGCCGCCCGAGACACCCACGGCCTCAAACAGAGCAATAGCACGGCAGATGTGATCCGTAGTGCCCCTGCCCGGAATGAAGCCGTGCTGCCACGGGGAGACCAGACGCTCGACGATCCCCCCAAGACGATTAGCTAGGATCTTAGAATAGAGCTTCGAGTCAGTGTTTATAAGAGAGATTGGGCGGTATGATGTAGTTAGATCGGGCGGTTTATCTTTTTTTGGAAAGACAACTATATTCGTTTCCCTCCAAGAGCTAGGAGGGGTAGCACGGACCTGGATACTTATAAATAAATCTCGAAGGAGCGGTGTTATAATAATACCAAGAATTTTATATAGCTCCAGTGGTCTTTTATCTGGGCCTGCGGCCTTACCTGGAGCAAGCTCTGTAAGGGCCGTTTGTACCTCTACCAGGGTTATATCTCTTTCTAGATCTTGTCTGATATCATCCTCTAATCCTAGGTTACCCTCCTGCTCAGTTGCCCACCTAGCAAGTTCATCCTTGATTGTTAATGGGTCCTGCATATCCTCGCTTTGGTAAAGCTTCTGATAGTATTTTTTAAAAGCTTCTAGAATGGCCTCGGGTGTTGTATGCTCTTGGCCGTCTGCCTTAATACTAGCAATTAAGTTAAAGGATTGTTTTTGTCGAGTGCGGAGAGCTAATTGCTTGCCGACCATCTCACCTGCCTCATATATCTCGTTGCGATGGGATTGGTAAACCTCTAGCGCTCTCTTGGTCAGCCTGCTATTAATTTCCATTTTAAGAATCGTCATTTCATTTAGAATCGGCCCTCCATCACCACCTTGCATTATTATCGCAGTATGTTTCTCCTCATTCCTAGCTAGTTCTAGGAGAGATGACTCATTTGCTCTAGCAAGCTCCTTCCTCTTTCTGGCGACATAGCTTATTGTTTCCCCTTGAATTGAAGCTTTAAAACAGTCCCAAACCACATCTCGCGGGGCGCTATATCGATTAACGTCTATAAATCCCTGTGCCCATATCTTGATATATTCTATATAATCATTATTAACCAATAATTTTCTGTCGAAGGACCAGCTTGACCGAGGTCTTAGAATATTATTAGTCCTTATTGTGAGCACTAAGGGATTATGATCCGAGATAGTTTTTGGAAGTTTATTTATTTGTATCTCATTGAGTCGGCTACTTGTCATCCAGATATAGTCAATGCGGACATATTTATTATGTGGATATGAGAAATATGTATATCCCGGATCCTGATGTTGTTTCATGTCCCACACATCGGCTAGGCCTAGACTTTCCTTTAATTGTAATATGGCTCTATATACCTTTGGTTTATATCCAACGTATTTAAATTGCTCATGGTTACATATCAAGCCTCCGTGAGGCAGAGAGATGTTAAAATCTCCACAAAAAATTAATGTGGAGGGCCAGGATGCTAATTCTAGCTCTAGATTGAAAAAAAAAGATGGATCATCCTGGTTAGGTGCATAAATAGAGCATATAGTGATACCTATTTTGAGCTCAACAATCGCCCACCTACCCATAGGGTCAACTGTCTTGCGTATAGGTGGTCCTAAAAAAGATTTTGCCAGAATAGCTACTCCTCTTGTTCTAGTAGTATAGGTTGTGCATGCCATTAAGTCAAACCCCGGGACCCTCAATATATTTCTTTCTGCCCAAGGGATATGTGTCTCTTGAAGACATATTATATCGAACGTATTTTGGGAGATCAGTCCCCACATTCGATCCCTTTTTCCTTTATCGTTGAGGCCCGCGATGTTCCACGAGCATAATTTTAAGCTAGCCATACTCCATTATGGGGCCTATGCATCAACAATGCCATTTGCGATTCCTTATTAGCGAAAAATAAGGAATCGCTAATAAGGAATAGCAAAAGGCTATGCATGTAGGAATCGCTATTCAAATAGCGATTCCTTAATATTCCTTATTACCGAATCGGTAATACCGAATCGGTAATAAGGAATACCTACCCATTCATTCCTATGGGCTTGGAGGCC
Organism: Triturus cristatus; assembly: GCF_964204655.1. Classification (NCBI taxonomy): domain Eukaryota; kingdom Metazoa; phylum Chordata; class Amphibia; order Caudata; family Salamandridae; genus Triturus; species Triturus cristatus. The sequence continues at coordinate 1,126,299,716 of NC_140594.1, forward strand.
CATAGGAATGAATGTAAAGCCAGTCTGTATTAGCGATTCGGTATTACCGAATCGCTAATAGCGGGAGCACTTTCAAGGGTGCCAGGGTGTCAAAAGGACACCCTGTTGCACCCCTGAAAATTATATGTGCACATATGTTGCACACACACATGCTCTAAGGGCATGTGTGTGCGCAACATGAAACTTTGAAAAATGCACAAAAGTGCATTTTTCAAAGTTTTTGCAAATTACCATGCAGTTCATCTTCATGGTAATTTGCTCCCCCTATTAGCGAAATCGCTAATTTTTTAACTTTGATGCATTGCATTTAAGGAATCTCACTTTGGGATTCCTTAAATGCAATCGCTATTTTAGGAATCGGTATTGAAGGAATCCCTATTTAAAGAATCGCTATTTAAGGATTCCTTAAATAGCGATTTCTGCTTTTGGGTTGATGCATTGGGATTGGGTATTTTTTACTTAATACCGGGAGCTATTACCGAATCGGTATTTTACCGACTAGATTTTGGGTTGATGCATGAGGCTGGATATCTATTAACCAACCAGATCTTGCCGTATGACCAGATTTACCAATAATAATCTCATAGGATCCATTTCCATCTCTGCTTCCATTTTTATTTCTGTAACTGCGGTTGCATTTTAATATGTTTTCACCCCCCAGTCCCATCCCCTGAGTCCCAACCCTTACCCTCCCTACCCCCACCCACCCCCCCCACTCCCCCGTCATTAGGGCAAATAGACTCCCTAAGAGTCTGTGATGATGGACGTGCAGTAAAGGGCCGGTGCTCACTAATAAATCTAAACACCTCCTTAGTAGAATATTTTTAACAAACTTTTTTTTTTTCCTCCCCCCCCCCCATCTGGATATATATTCCAGACCTTGGCACCCCCAGAAGGGGTTTAATACAAACTAGTATCAGAATTATAGAGGATGGGAAAGAATTTTAAGGATACCAGAAGGGTACTAATAATTAACCAAAAGCTGGGAAACTAATTTCAGCCCTAGAGAGTATCCAGATATTCCCTAGCCTTTATCTCAGAGGTGAAAAATTTGGTCTGGTTACCATTGATTACTTTCAAACAGGCCGGGTTATTCAGAAATGCCTGGAGCTTTTTATCTTGAAATGGTCTAATAAGTTGGCGGAGGCGCCACCTCCGCTCAACCGTTACGTGACAGAAATCTGGGCGTACAAACTAAGTTATGTCGCCATTAGTTTTTTTTGCCTCGGGTCTAGCTTTCTCCCAAATCGCCTGTCTAAGCAGAAAATTACCAAAGTATACCAATACTGCCCTTGGATATGCTCCAGGTTTAGGCATACTTCTCATAGTGAGGGGTACCCGATGGGCACGTTGTACCTCAATATCCCACTTCCAGGCTGACAATTCTGGGAGGGAATCGTGAAACAATTTAACCATGAAAGAACGGATATCCCCCCCTTCAACTCCTTCCGGAATTCCCAGGACTCGTAGGTTACTTCGCCGTTGGCGATTTTCCATGTCATCGAGTTTCCACATCATATCTGAGAGTTCTTTATCATGCGCCTCAGACTTCTCGTGATTTAACGCAGTTTCTGTTTCGTTAACCAATAGTCTTGATTCCATCTCAGTCATGCGATCATTGAAGGAGCCAATTTTCTTTGATAACTTACGGACCACACCCTGCACCTTACGTAGCTCTGCTTGGGCCCTACGACCATCATGAGAGGTCTCTTCCCTATGGGCAGCTATAGCTAACAAAATCGTTTCTAGCGTTGGTGCAGTTGTGTCCAGAGTGGTACCTTGCTCCTGATGTTGATTGCGATTGGACATAGACCCCTGCGATTGTATCGAAGTTGTCCCTGGGGGGGGAGGTCACTAATAGGGGTATAATCCCAAGCCAAGTCTATCGATTCGTGGTGGCTTTTCCTGTGTTTAGGTCCTAGTTTCTGAGCAGTTCTAACCTTATTAATATTAATCACTTCATCACTGGACTCAGATAGATTAGAGGCAGTATCAGTTGACCATCCCAACTCATCAGAGAAAGAGTAAAAATCGCTAGGCTCCTTATCCTTATCCTTGTCCTTGTCTCTGTCTTTATCTGTGACTTTCACTCTTGGGCCCGGACAGCTTCGGGGCAAGATGGCGGCCGCTTGAGACCGCAGTGCAGTAAGCTCTGGCCGGTGCTCGTAGCAAAGCTTTCACAGGCTGTTATGTGAAGAAATTCAAGTCCAGGCTGTGATCACGCTAAGGACGTGAAGAATGGTATATGAGGAATTAGCTGACAGGAACGGAATATCGAGTACGAGCCGGGTCTCGATATTGGCTTCAGTAATTGGCCTATCCATAGTCCGATACCTATGCAGTATTAGTCAGAATTATAGGATCTACTATCAATCTTACCGGAGTGACGCGGAAGCTCAGCAGCGGCAGCGTGGCGTGATGGCTCCGAAGAATGCCTCAAAGAATACAGTTGCTGCAGCTACGAAGCAAAAAGAGGCGAGAGCGACCAGGCTGGCCACTCGAGATACAGTTGAGGCATCAGTGACGGGAGCGTCAGAGAGGATTCCACCCAAGGCTTTGAGTGCAAGCGGCACCACCCGGAAGAGCGGACAGACTGCCTCCTCTGTGATCGACCTCCTGTGCGGAGCCCCGGCTCGTCCTCTTCCGGGTCGAGGTGAGCAGTGCAAGCCGCATATTCGAGACGCGCTGGAGGCTGCTACAGTAAGCGCCGCAACGACGGAAACTGAAACTGACAACACTGCTAAAGGTAATTCTCCTGCTGACGGTGTTAGATGGTGCCGCACACAGATACAGATGGTGAGAGAAGGGGAAGATCCCGGGGCTCCTGTGGGGGGGGTCAATGACGTGACACAAGCTTCCGCTGAGACTGCAGTGAATAAGAAAACTGACAGTGGTCCTCACTCAGCATTGACATTAACCTCTGAGCCCGGGAGCAATGTCGATCCAACACCCCTCCCTACTCAAACAAATAGCCTAGGAGGCCGGCAATTGAGCCAGGCTCTACTACCCTTACCGAGAGATTTACAATCTGTGCAACTCGGGTCTGAAAATCCGAGCGGAGCTGATACAGACACAGATAAAGACAGAGATGATTCTTCTTACTGGAGTGGCAGCAGAGGTTGTTAAAAGAATTGTCTTGAAAGTTTGTGGTGGACAGGGGTCAGAAGGGGTGCCGGCAGGCCTGCTTGCTTTGACCAGGTCCATAAATTCATCGTGTGAGATGTGTTGGAAGGAACGGAGAGGCTAGGTTAGAGTATTCTTGGATTGTTGTTTTGTACAAGGGTTAGTGCTGGTGCTTTGTTTCTGTTTTAAGTATGAGTCCAACGTGTCTGCTTTGTCAGTGTAATGATTTGCCAGTTTGTCAGTGAAATCTTGAGTAACAAGATCAGTTACTCCTAGGCAATTTGGTTTGCAAAATTATTGAGTATTTTATAGAATTCTTTATTTGCACATTTAGCATTTTGGATTCTGTCTGAGTAATACCTTTTCTTAGCTTTTTTTTTAGCTTTTTTGATAGCAGACTTGTATAATCTGTTAATTTTTTGTAGGTGAAGTTTGTCTTGTTCAGCGTTTGTTTTGAGCCAGCTATGTTGCAGCTTTCTAATTTGTTCTTTTATGTCTTTTATTTCTATGTTTCTCCAAGGCACTTTTTTTCTTTTGTGCTGTTGTGTGGTTTTGAGTGGTATCAGGATGTCAAAAGCTTCCTGTAGCCACTCATATAGATTTTGAACAGAAGTTATTGTTTCCAGCTTTGTACTTGATGTTAGTTGTGTTTCTAAGTGTTTCATCTTGAATTTGTTCGACGGCCGATAGGTGGATGGATGTAAGGTAGTTTTAGGTGAGTCCCTTAGTGTTGTTTTATGTTGGAAAGCAAGCAAGTGGGGGTCTGGCCATGTGACTGTAGTTATAGTTTGAAAGGTAACTAGTTCAGTATTAGCAAAAATGACATCAAGGATATGTCCAGCAATGTGTGTGGGTTTGTGGACAATCTGATGCAGGTTCAGTGCGTCTAGGCAAGTGATTATTGTTTTTGGATGGGTCATATTGGGTTTGTCAAACGAAATGTTGAGGTCACCCAGAATGCATAGGTTGGAGTGTATTGTTATCAGGTTTGAAACTGTGTCTAGAAGTGCGTCTGGGAATGTCGCCTTGCTAGGTGGAGGTCTGTAAAGGAGCAGGAAGTTACAGGATGAAGACGGTGTAGTATTGCATCTTGTTAGAAGAGCCTCACCATTCTTTATGGAGATGTCGTCAACTTTAGTGATATGTAATGTTTGCCTGTACACAACAGCTGGACCACCTCCTTTTTTGCCTATACGATTTTGGGTGATCGTTTGGTAGCCTAGAGGAACGGCTTCATGCATGACTGGAGCCATATCATCTCCCAACCATGATTCAGTTACAAATAGTATGTCTGGTTTTGCATCGGTGAGAAGGTCGTAGATGTGATGTTTGTTTTTAGAGAGGGATCGAGCATTTATTAGTAGACAGTTTAGAGAATGGCCTTTGGTGACAGTGGGAGTTTGTAGTGTAGAAGAGTGATCAGTATTTTGTGGGTTTCTAGCAGGTGTGTTTTTAGTGCTGGCTTTAGCTGGATTAGGATAGCAATCGTGTAGCTGTTCTGTATCATGTTTCTCATCCAGCATGCTAAGAAGGCATTTTGATGGGTCTGCATGTGTATGTGGTGGCGATGGTGTTTGAGAGTGAATTGGTGTGCTGTGTTGTTTTCGTGGTGTAACATTTTTGTGCAGTAGACACGGGGAGGCGAAGTTGTGAGGTGTGGCACGTTGCTTATATTGTTTGTGGGTGTTTATGGTAGAAGGTGTAAGAGTCAGGGGTGGTGGTGCAGCATGTAGGTCAGGTAGTAAGGTTCTAAATTGTCCAATGGATGAGAGGTGGTTAGAAGAGAGTTGCTGTGTTGCTGTATCTGTGTTAGGTGTGGTGGAAGAGAGAAAGCTTGGCATTGGAGTTTTTTCCTTTGTGTGGTTTGAAAGGTGGGTGTATGTTTGTATTTTGTGATGCTAAGTATTTTGAGGTGTTGCGCTTTCAAGATCTTGTTGTGCTGGTACATGTGATATGTTTTGTTTTTTAGGAGTAGTGAAAAGGGGTGCTGGTGTATTTGTTTCATGCAATGGATTTGGTTGTATAGTATTGTTTGTGAGAGGAGGTTGTAAGGTAGAGGGGGTGGTGATGGGTTTATGAGTAGAGTTTATGTTGTGTGTAGGAGGAAATGAAGTAGAGGTAAGAGTGTGTCTTAGACTGGTTTGTTGCAAAAGTTAAAAAGTGTGGTGGTGTGCAGTGTGTGTGTTGTGCGTTAGTATTATTATGGTAGAAGGGAGAGGAGGGTGTTGGTTGGACATATGATGGAATGATGAATATATGTTTGTTAGTGATAAAAGGTGGTCTGTTAGGTGTAATTAGAGCAGGGAGCGTGTGTCAGGATGGGATGTAGTTATGTATGGTGTTGAATGGGGTTGTGTTAGTGATGAGTGGATTGGTTAGTGGTATAGGATAGAGTTGTGTACCGTTTGTAGGTGATGGTGGGTATGTGTGGTAGTTGGGATTGAAGGTTGTATAGATGTGGTTTGGTTGGGTTTGTAGTGCATGCTGGTACATTGATCTGTGTAAAGGGTTGTGCGTGGTGTACATTTGGTATAAATGTGTTACTATGTTTGTGGATGGTGCGGGGTGGCTATTACTGAATGCAAACATGGGCATAATTTCTGGCCTTAGCCCCGACCAGTCTCGAACAGGCAACTGCCCTTGTCCTCTCCGCCCTTAGCATCGACGCCCAGGCTGAGACCCCCTAAGCCTCGGCCTTTTATAGCCCTAGTAATCAGGTAACCCCTTCAGCCAGTAGGAACCCTAGCCCTAACCCTATCCAATCACAACACTAGCCCTAAAATCTAGAACCAATAGGAGACCAGGACTTTACAGCCAATCTTAGCCGTAGTCCAAGCACCCAATAAGTTTAAAAAACCCTGATCTCTCCGTCCAATAGAGGCCCTATCCCTACCCTAGTCCCAACAACCAATCACACAGAAAGCCTTAGTCCCTACTTCCAATAGAAATCCTAACCCTAGCCTTAGTCCCAACCCTACATTGATTGAGTCACAGACCAAGAAACCAATCAGAACCCTCAAATACCCAACCAATGAGGACACTACCCCTAATCCAATAGAAACACCAGATACAAACACCAATCAGTGTGCTCATGTACCAACCACTAGCAGACTATATAAGGTCCCAGCGACCTCAGACAAGGTTTGCTGGCCAGGGAGTTGGGAGCTGCCTCTCTTGTTCAGAAATCTCCTAGGAGACAGACAGGCAAAATTCACACTTTGGACTTCTGCAGGTAAGGGCCTAACAAACTTGTCCTCTGACAATAGTGTTTGTATAAAACTTTACACCCTCTCCTGGCCAAAAAACGAAGTGCACAGTAACTATTAAACACAGTTTAAACAGCTCACAGAAGATTACTGCTGCCTCAGAGCACCCTCTTATGTAGAATATCCCTGTTGCTGGGTGGGCCGGTTTCACTGACAAAATGGTGGCTGGGGGTGCACTGCTTAACATAAAGGTACTTTCCCCAGCGCTGGCGCACAATGGGCTGCCTAGCACAAACGCAGGGTGCCTTCGTTGCATGCAGGATTGTTTTTGTGCAGAAAGGGGCACCTTCCGGCACAAAAACAATCCTGAGGGGCATATTCCTCTTTCTAAGTGTGCTGCAAAATGCAGCATATCTAGAAGGAGAAGGTAATGAGGAGAAATAAAGATATTTCTCCTTGTTACACCTACCCTGAGAAGGTGTATCTTTTTGGTGCATTCCAAGGTCTTCCACTTTTGGTAAATCTGGGAATGCGTCAAAAACCATGGGAGTTGCACGGGAACACCCACGCAATGCCCATGGAATGCCTTCCCTTAGCAGAGTAGCGCAGCGATTTGTGCTGCTTTGCGTCACTCCAGATTTATGAAGTCACTGAGGGTTTCATAAATCTGCACAAGGGGGCTTCCTCGGGTCCAGGAGTATTCTGAAGTAGCTGCCTTTTGGCACCACATTTATGCCTGGCAGAAGCTAGTGGGTCGAAATGACACCTGGGGACCCCCTAACAGTGGAGTAAAGGTACCTGTGGCTAATCTTATTCACTTTGATCATTTTCAAGATAACCAAAGTCTTTGCCCACACAAAACCTGGGCTCTGAGGGCTGTGGATGTACATGGAAAATGTACCATGGTAATCTGAATAGGACACGTTACAACGCAAACTTCTACAATGCATGCCTTTACAACGCGGTTTTTACATCGCAACATCCATTACAACGCATGATTTTACAAAGCATGCCATCACAACGCATTTTTAGAAACTACACTTACAACACATTCCATTACAACGCATACCATTACAACGCATAATACTTTTAGGGCAACAGTAGTGTAAGCGTTGGATAGTGTAGGGGTAAAAATTACTATTCCCACTCCAGTAAGCGCAACAGTAGGGTAAGTGTTGGATAGTGTAGGGGTAAAAATTACTATTCCCACTCCAGTGAGTGCAACAGGACGGTAAGTGTTGGATAGTGTGGGGGTAAAAATTACTATTTCCGATTACTTACCTTATAATGTGTTGTAATGGCATGCGTTGTAGTGACATGCGTTGTAATGGCATGCGTTGTAGTGACATGCGTTGTAGTGACGCGTTGTAAAGGCTGCGTTGTAATGGCATGCGATGTAAAGAATGTTGCATTGTAATGACTGCGTTGTAAAGGTAGTGTGTTGTAATGACTGCGTTGTAAAGGTTATTTCCCGGTAATCCCTGTGTCCTCTCAGATCTAACACCAAATTCCAGGTTTAGGCAGTCCATGTACATCCAACAAACCCAGAAACAGGAGTCAGGTAAAATCAAAGCTGAGCTTTCAGCAACCAAACAGAGGATACACACAATGCGCTACAGTATTCTGTTTTCCAACTTTGAAGTGTGCCCCAAATGCTATATGTAAAACCCCAGCTGACCTGCCAAGGAGGATGGGACGTTTATGCAGTAGTTGACACTCCAGTGTCACAGAGGATGATCACAGCCATATCCCAGCGCTCATTCTAAACCAGTTCTAAGGGCAGCTCTAACTCCTACTGGGGTTGGTGCCTGGCTGACTAGAGGGACAAATGTGGGGGCAGGTTCAGGTGTGAGTTACATCTGCCTGTGACAGGGGAGCCTCATTTGAAGTGCCCCAAGGGACTGGGCACAGACCCCCAGACCATCCTGTCAAGGATAAGCAACTCCTTCCAATATCCAAGGCCCATTGACCCTGTCCTGGGAGTAGTTCACACCTACCACAGGGGAGTCATCAAGATTTTAGGTCTGTCAAAATGGGTTATTTTGGCAGGTCACATTTGTAGATTAAACTTGCACCATTATGCTATATGTTGCAGGCATGTCATCATGTTTGTCCTATTGCTGTATTAAGTGGTACAATATTGTAGGAAACTGGGCTTTTGTTGCAGGTATCTACCCCCACGTTTTGCCCCCTTTTTAGCTACTAAATGCTGATTTTGACTCTGACAGGGCACTCAATGCCAAGTGCTTCTTTCCCAAAACAAGGTGCTGTATAATTGTGCTACAACTGGCTAAGGACCCCTGTAAGTCCTTAGTAAATGGTACCCCAGGTACCTAGGCCGTGAGTGCTAAAGAGGGTCCCTAGGGGCTGAAGCATATCTTATTCCAACCTAAGATACACACACACAAATGCCATACTGACTGCCATTGCAGGCTGCATGACATGGTGCAAACCATGAGTGAAAACATAACATGACACACTACTGTGTGTTATGCCAAAGTCACTGTATCTAATATATGTGTACGTCGCCACTACAGCAGGCCTTTTAGCCCTAAGGCTGGGTGCATTATATTTTATGTGAGGTCATATCTGCATGCACAGATATGCCCCTGTGATGTCTAGTTCTATAATTGGATATTGCAGGTGAGCAGGGAAGTCATCGTAAGGTATGCACTGGGCACTGGTCCATCTTAACTTATGCACTGGGCACTGGTCCATCTTAAGGTGTGCACTGGTCAAAACGAGTTCACCAGCTACATAATGGCTTTACTGAAACATATGGTGTTTGGTATTAATAAACCCACACTGATTCCAGTGATGGATTTATTAATACATGCATCCAGAGGGTACCTTAGAGGTACCCCTGAAATTTACCAGCACTCTAGTGTACTGACTGACTGGTCCAGTCCAGCCTGCCTCCACAGATGAGTTTCTGACAACCAGGGGGGAGGGCCACACACTCAAGAGGTCAGGAATAATGCCTGCTCTGGAAGGAGGTGTTTTAAACCTCCTCCAGGAAGGCTGGTAAATTAGCAGTCCAAGAAAGGGAGCTTCTAAGACTCCACCACCTCTGGGATGCAAATGTGGCTTACTAGGAGGTGAGGGGATGCCAACCTCCCTGACCAGGGCTCATTTGGTGCCAGGACAGGTGGGAAAATTAGTAGTCAGAGAGGCCTATCCACCCGTAGGCTAGTTCCACCCCTAAGGTTGGCTACCTGATGTGGCTATAAAATTGAAAGGTCTGCTATCTTGGTGATGGCAGAATTAGGAACTCTGGCCCAGGGTTATGTCACTTCCCACAGGAAGTGGTCATATAGGGGGCATAGTGACCCCAGGGGTAAGAAGCCCATTAGCTACTACCCTACACTCCCCTAACACCTCTAAATCTAGTATTTGGGGGAGCCCCTGGCACCAGAAATCAGATACCTGCCGACCTAAGAAGAAGGGCACCGAAGAGTCACGAGAAGCAAGGACTATGGAGAAGCAACTGACTTGGCGCCAACCCTGCCGGCCTGTCTGCTGTTTTTGCCAGATTGAACTAAAGTCGTCTCGTCCTGCAGTTGCTGAGCCTACAAAAGCTGGGAGGACTGTCTGCCTTCAACAAAGACCTAGGAACTCCCGTGGAGTAGCGGAGCTGCTTCCCTGTACCCTGCAGGCATCCCAACAGAACAGTGAGAACTCTGGACAGCCGCAAACCCGACACCAGAAAGCACTACTGCATCCGTGCCCCCTAGCCCGAGTTGAAGTGGGCCAATGGTGCCAGCATGGTCCTCCGACCCTCCAGAAACAAAGCCCAGCTTGGGTTTGCCCACAGTAGACTCACCGCCGCCGCCTCTTTGTGCAGGTCCCTTCTACCGCGAATGTCTCCCGTGATGAAAACCGAAAGCCTCACAACACCTCTGCACCTGGCTGCCCTGACACGAGGAGCAGAGGCCCAAAGGTCCACTTTTTGGAATTGTGTTATAATTACATGGTAAGGCCACCCAGCAGTACTACATTATATTTTCTCCTTGCTAGACTCCCGAGGTGATCTGTTGGTGTGGCCTTGGACCTTGCCTCACACTCACGTAAGTCCAGGAGATTGGTTCTGTAAGTCGTTAAGTGTCCGAATGCAGTACATGTTTTCTCCGCATAGGATAACATTACTGTTCCCACATATTTCACTTTCAACTTCTGAAAACTGTAAAAATTCATAACACACAAAGTACTAACCTGATTCTGATGATCTTGGTGTCAAAATTCATATAAAAGTATGTGCTATTTTTATAAATTGGTGTCTGATTTCTTTATTGAGTGTGTGTCTCTCTTACTGCCTTTGTGTGTGCAATAAATGGCAAGCACTACCCTCTGGTATGCCTAACTGCTCGTCCTCACTACCATAAAAGAGAGCATTTGGGGTGTCATTCCTTTGGGGTTTGCCTGGACTCTTTATACAGAGTACCTCTTTTTGTTCCACTATATAAAGAGCCAGCTTCCTACAAATATGTGATGCGCCCACTGGTGACATTTAGCTTACAGGCCCTGAACACACAGTGTGTATCCAGGGTCTATACTAGAGACTTATAGGTAACTTAAATACGACAAGTTGGCCTAACGGCTAGGGTGCTCGATCTCGGACCTGGGGAACTGGGTTCCAGTCTCGGCAATGACGCTGAACATCCTGTGATTCTGGGCAAATCACTTAATGTCCCCGTGCCTAAAAAAAATGAATGTGTGTCCTCATGTAACGTAACTGGTGCTATGTAAAGCTCTCTGATACCTGATTGGATTTGCGTCACGTTCGCGCTACATAAAACTCTGGGGGAAAAAAAAAATCAGGAGTATACCAATTTTACTATGTGACAAGGTGGAATACATGCACTTTACCAGGGGCTATCAGCGGTAAAGTGCACAGAATTCAACAGCCAGCAAAAATGGCATAAATATTCGGAGAATCCCTGCATAAATGCCATATTTCGAACAGCATAATGTAAAATTTGTAAATAATGCTGTTTTTTAAAAACATTTTTATTGAATTTTCTGGGAGATAACAAACTATGAGTTACAATGTCCATTCAGCTTTTTCATCAGGCAGTTTTGATTTAGCGTGGGATATATAGCGCAATAACGTCCGTTAACATCCAACACACGAAACCCTCTTCCCAACCTTCCTTCTGCTCCAGCTTGCCTATGCCTATGTAATTTTCTTTACACATTGTCTCTAATTCAATGTCAACCCAGTATGTTACAGACGCAATTAATTTTTTAGCCCTGGGGCCTTCTGGCGCTTTCCACGTCATTGCTGTGCTACGTTTAGCCAGGATTATTGCCTATGGTCAGACCACTGGAATAATGTGATTCTGCAGCTGCGTCTTTTTTGCATAATTATGGATTTGCCTCATTTGACACATAACCCATCATATGCTGCATAATCTACAGATTTTAACAAAATAACATTTGTTTCTAGCTCAAACGGATGAAAAGTTACCAAAAACACAGCAACGTGGGTTCACGCGCCGTGAAAGGCCCTTTGCAAAGGTTAACCAGTCATCTTTCTGTTCCTTTTTCCAAAAATTGGTTGTTAAACTGGTACTAATGAGGGGAAATCTTTGCCCAGACAGTATTTCCATGTGTAAAAATTACAAAATAATGAAGTAATAGTATTAAAAAATGTGCCGCATTATTCTGCATCATTTGCTATTTCTTTCCACATAATTTAGCCAACCCTGCCACAGGACCCCCTCCTGACAAACATTTCTAAACCTGTAGGCAGGGCTACTGGAATTATGAGGCAGGTGAGGACCAAATTACACGACAGGCTTGACTAAATTGTGTGGGAAGAAAATGTAAATAATGTTATGTGATGCCGCGTTATTTTGGGATAGACTTGCTTCATTATTTTGACATTTTTTGTACACAGTAACACTGAGGAAAGATTTCACCCCATCAGTGCCAGCTTATAACCAAAATACAGCAATTAACATCAGAAAGATGTCTAGTCAACCTTTGTGATGGGCTTTCCACTCCACAGGAATACGCGCTGCTACATTAGAAGCTCACCTGGCCCTGGCCGGGAGCAGCAGGGGTCCCTTAAAACCCTGGCGGTCTTGTGCAGAGTTAAGAAATTTACCCATGCTGCTTTCCTCTCACCCCTCCTTTCCATCCCTCTCTCCTCTCCCAATCCCGGATCCCTCTCTCACTTTGCAGGCCATTTTCTTTCACCCCTTTTTACAACTTCTGAACTCTCCCCATTCAACTTCTCACTTCACCCTTAATCACCTCTTGCCATTCTGTCTTTTCACTGCCCTCATCTCTAACAGTCTCTCGCATTTATCTCATGGCCTCTCTGGCCCCGTCACCTCCCGTGCCCATCTGCATTCTCATTCACCTCAAGTCTCTCCATTCAAATTGTTGTCTATTTGTATCTTACACCTCTCCAGTCCCCCCATTCATCTTTCACATCTCTTCCACACCTTCTTTAACCAATGTCCCTCTCCCCTGTTACCGCAGCATCAGTGCTTAATGTGAGCAGGTGGTTTCCGGTGCTCCGCACTGGCACCTAATTGTGCACACTGGCACTATGACCGTCTGCCACATGGTGGCTCTGTCTGTGTAATTTAGAGATGAGCAGAACAGCTGTTTATTAATTCAATATACATTAAAAACGATAAACTCCTGACATCCACGCCATTCTTATAGCCTTGGGGGCTTGAAATAGTCACACTTGTACAAGTGTTATGGTTGGTAGTTGCATAGGTATTGTCATTGGCCGCACTGGCAAGGCAATGGGTGGGTGGTTAAAGTTGGAGTGGCCTACTGGTGAGGGCCCTGGCACATGTTTTGTTATAAATTAATCACTGCTCAGCACCCACCCCAGTACTCCCTCTCTTCCCAGATCGCTGCTGTCCCTCACCCATGTCGCATCAAATTACCTTTCAGGTCACAGATCATCTCTCAGCTATCTTCTCTCACAGTTTAACATTAGCCCTCCTCTGTGCCCTCAACTTTCCCTCACACTCACTTCTTGCGTGTCTGCACTTTCCTTCGGCACTTCACATTTCTCCTCATCCCTGACCTCTTCAATCGAATTCTCTCACTCCCTTGCTGTACTTTCTCATCCTCTCATCACCGAGCACACAGGTTGGACCCGTATGCTCCTCTTGGCCTGTGCCACTCTGCTTATTGTTCCCTAATTCAGGAAGGCACAAATTGTCAGTCATGCTGTTTTGGGGCAAGACGAACAGTTATGGAACGTGCGCCCTCCTTTGCTTCGCTCCACCAAGAATCTATTATCCTTTAGGAAGATATAAAAACCTGGCTCTATGCTCTGTAGGTCACCCCATTTGGCTGGTTCGCCTTCCCCTTCTGTGTGTTTCTCATTTGCCTTCAGGCAGCAGATGGCTATTAGCCCCTCTTCACCTTTTGGTAACAGTAGCGCACTACAAATGTAAACAAGCATTGGCATAGCTAATAGGTCTCGCCTTTGGGACCTTATAAGTGTTTAGCCATGCAACAGTTGCATAACTAAATATTTATAAGGTCCCAAAAGCGAGACCTATTGGCTATGCCAAGCGGCCGCGAAAGTGATCGCGATCAAACATCAAAGTGAAAGTAATCACGGTAAAGCGCGGCACGCGCGCCCGCGCACATGCTCTGTAGCTGTAGGCTGGCCTGGTAGCACTTTTTGGAGCCCTCTCAATAAGTCTCGCCAGACCAGCGCATGCGCTGGGTCAGGCGAGACCTAAAAATAATAGTAATAGGCAGAAGCAGAAGCAGGGGAGCCACTAGACCTAAACTTCGCGTGGGCCTACAGTCCCAGGCAGGCCTGTCCCTAGCACTGGTCGCACACGGTGCAACAGTCTTTTTTGCTGCCCCCTCCCAAGTTTCCTCCTTCTCCATAAATTCCCTCACTACCACTCACCAACAATGCAGCTCATCTCTCCTTAGCACCTTTCTGACAAACATCAATTTTTATTTATAGCGCTACTCCTAGTTTACTCACACTCAGTTCTGTGATCTGCATAGTACATGTTCTTTGTAGCAGGCACATTAACCCTCTGCACTCTGTGGATGACAAGAGTGACCATGTGAGTGCACGGTGAGCGATGCAACAGTGTGAGAGTAGGGTGAGAGGAGTGACTGCAGGGTGAGTGAGGTGAGCATATGAATTTGGGTGCGGATGTAAGTGCAGAGTGGGACAATGAATGCATGGTTAATGATGGGCTTGTTTGAGTGAGTTGCAAATTGAGCAGTGAGGGGGCAGGCGAATGAGGTGTCACATGAGTGCAGGATGAGTGCAGATGAGTAGTATGACTGCAGGGTGACGTACAGGGTGAACAGCACAAGTGCATTGTGAGTGCAGAGTGATCACTGTGAGTGCAGGGTGATCAGTGTGAGTGCAGGGTGAGCGGGTGAAGGATGAGTGCATGGTGATCAGTGTGAGTGCATTGTGATCGCTGTGAGTGCAGGGTGAGCGTGAAAGTGAAGTGCGAGAATGAGAAGGGAGTTCTCTGAATGCAGGGTGCATTCCCAGACACTTGAAGTAACTCAGCATATTATTAACGGCAGCGTAGGGTTTCAGATATAAGTTAAACTATTGCTAGTATGGCATTAATCAGGGATCGAGGGTGGAGGAAATAAATAATATGCTGATCCAGCAACACACTTCCAGTCCTATGGTTAGGGTTGCCTGCTCATTATTTTGATGTCCCAGTTGGTACAAAAATAAGCAGTCACCTAAAGCTGTATTTTTCAGCACTCATCTGTGCATACTTCGAACAGCAAATATAAGTAGAAAACACTTTTAATTGTGTTCTAGGGCTGCCTCAATGATCCATGACGGATAATTAAAGGGAACAAAGACAGAAAAGTCACATTATGAATTAATGCATATGGTTTTATTTACAATCCTATTTAGTGTCAAGAGGAGGCCTTTGCAGGCTCTTTAAACATCAAAAGGCTGGTATTTTTCTTTTGGCAACCCTACTTTATATTTCTTAACATGAAATGCGTTCTCACAATACTGAAGTAAATGTAAAATGCCTATTCCTTACATTTGTAGAGTGGGGGCCCAGCGGGTACTGGAACTAGAAAAACAAGCATTGGCATAGCCAATAGGTCTCGCTCTTGGGACCTTATAAGCATTTAGTTATGCAGCACAATACCGTAGCTACTGTGTCATGGGCCCTGGTGCAAAGGAGGAAATATACGTACTGACTGCTGCCTGAATTATGAAATTCAGACATAATCATGGTTCAGTGTGCCCCTCAGTCCTCTGGGCCCTGGTTCACTACACCTGCTGTACCAATGGAAGCTACGCCCGTCCTCCCCATCTCTATGTGTCCTGGTGCTTTCTTACTATCTTGGACTAATTATAAAAAATCAGGTGCCCACTGCATTATTTTTATATCTTATGCAAACTGAAAAACTTTGAAAATTCTTTGATAGGTGATAATAATTCTGGTGTGGCCGGTGGAGGCCGGATCTGTGGGGGCATGGGTCTTTCTTAATGGCATTCTATCCTCACATGTGTGTGAACTGTAGACACTTCTCTCTTAAATCGTAAATATGCTTCTTGAGTGTTTACCAAAGTTGGAAGTAAGGCCTCCCTCTCCCCTCACTCATCACACTAGCTCTCGCCATTTCTACCCTATCACGCATTCCATATACCAGACCCCGATCCAGTTCTCTCCCTCATCCCATTTCCACCGGAGCATTTCCATTCTGTCCTTCCTCAGAGCTGTCCCTTACCTTCAATGTGAGGATGTTAAGAAAAAGCCCCCAAAAAGCTTGTGAAGAGATTGAGATATTTTTCACTTTCCCTGAGTACAAACTCATGGACAGAAGGAAATATCCGCGAATTGCAACAGGCAAAAGGAAACACCGGTGCATTTAAATGTACGATGCACGTTAAAATTACAACTATTATTGTTCAAGTAGCTCCGAGTCTAAGATGAGACGCCTGAGCCCACCCTTGCTGTCCTCCGGGTGTCAGATCCGCGGCATCAGAGGGTCCTTCTTCCTGTTCTTGGAAGCAGGGCCCATCCCCCAGTCTGGAGAGTAGAGTGACTTCCCCGGCTTTCAGCACTCAGGTCCCTCTTGTTATGCATAGGTGTGTGTGCGTGAATGTGGCTGGCATCTTGTGTGGGTTGCCTTCTAGAGTTTCCTCTCAAGCAAGATGAATTTAACATCCCTGCTGCTGAACTGAGGGCGAGGCTTCATTTACAGGATGGGGGAAATAGATTTAGCTTAAATTGCTCCTCAAACGCAATGTGAACAAGCAGAGGAAGGGGGAAAAAAAGATGAGGAGGCAGCAGGGGGAGGGGAGAGAGGAGGGGGCCTGCGCCTGTTTCCCTTGCGGGAACAACTAAGCCTCAGTAACCAGTTTACAAAAGGTATGTAAACATGCAAATGGTCTTTAAAGACCTGTGAAAAACTCAGGCGTGCCGTGCTGTGCTGGAGATAAGACTGCAGACACAGCCCAGCCGAGCCCACAGCAGCTCGAGCTGAGACACACTAGGGGGGGGGGGGGGGGGGGGAGAAGAGGGGCTGAATGCCTTGTTGTTTTATGGGCCTGGGCAGAAGTGTGACCAGGAATGCGCGACCCCCTTTGCAGCGCTCCACGGCCCCCCTGGGGGTCGCGCCCCACACTTTGAAGACCCCTGTGACTACCTTGTCTGCTAGCTTAACCCAAAATTCCTCTATTGTTGTAGGTTCACATGTGGAAGACACCAGCATAGAATTAATGAATTGATTGGATAACGCGCATGAATCACCCTATCCGGGGTATCTCGGCATATCTTCCAAGGGGTATATGAGACATTTTCTTTTGGGGGTTAGGTACGCCCTCTGGAATAAGAGAAATTGCTGTAGTTGGAATTGTGCATTCCTAGAAACCATATAGAGATATTCCAGCCCCTTCTCCCATTCTCTATCTGTCATGTCTACTTCCAGGTCCTGCGTGCATTTCAAGAGTAGTTGACTGAGGTCCCTCTCCAGGGCCACCCGAAGGGCCCTATGCAAATGTGTGATTGTGTTGCTTGTTGACCCTACTCCCAGCCCTGCCTGAAGTGTTTGGCCATTGTTTGGTTCTACTGTGATCATGTGGCCTCACTGTTTTTGCAATGGCCCAACCAGACCACCATATGGCACTGCATACATTTCCATAATGTCTGCAAAAGTTCTAGCACCTGTGCTTCATATATGTCCCCCACCGCTGCTACGCCATATTTCTCCCAATTCTGTATATCGCGTTTCCGCCCTTTTATCAGTATTCTGAATTATATGTCGTTCGCTTACATCACACCCACGCCTAAGCTTATGTTTGTAATTTGCTCAGGTTTGCACCAGTGCACCTAGGAGCACTGGTAGTTCTCCACTGTCCTTAACATAACTGGGCAATAGGGTATTGCGGTGGTTGCCCAATCATAGCCCACACCAGCCCCACTCCCAATCTGGTGGGAAGTCTCCCCCAAACCTCCTGCAGCCACTGGAGCTGGGCTGCCATCTGATATCATATGAAGTTTGGAGCTCCCAAGCCACATATTGGAATTCAGTTTGTTTTATGAAGTGCAACTCTGTACCTTCTCACACCCCTGGCCAATGATGACATTAAAGAGTCTAATTCCTTATACGAGAGTAAGAGTAGCTTGTATGGAAGATTGGCAAAAAAATATAGTATTCTGGGCAGTATCACCATCTTGGTAAGTGCCATTCTCCACTATACACCTAGGGGCAATTTTGACCAGAATCCCACCTGACCACGGAGTCTTGCAATCGCTCCACTACATTAGCTTCTATCACATCTTGCATATCATGGGATATATTAGTAAGCGCAAATATTTGAAGGTGCACACCTCCTAGCACAACCGCACTGCAGTCAGCAGCCTGGCCACCTCCGCCATACCCTGATGGTTTGGTAACACACGTGTTTTGTTCCAGTTCGGTGTAAGACCTGGTACCCTGCAAAATTAATCGAGTTGCGCAATTGCGCCAGGCAGCACCCCTTCTCACTCCGTCCAGGTAAATCAGGACATCGTCCGTATATCAATACAATGTGGTCAGCACCACCTATGCCAATTCACAGATATGCCCCCTCTTTGCGGAAATGTAGCGCTAATGGCTCCATTCCCACAGCCAATATCAGGGGTGATTGTGGGCACCACATATCTCAGTGGGGTCTGATAAGCCCTTACCGGTTTTGACCCTAAAGACCAGGTTTGTATACAGAATCTTAATCCGCGTTTTAATCCTATCTCCCAGCCCCATTTTCTCCATACCCTCAAACAAGAAGTCCCAACTAATGGTGCCAAAAAGCTTCTGCAGATTACAGAAAGCACTACTGGGCATAGGTCATCAAGCTCCCTGGACCCTCGAATATGTAAGAGGAGTCTAATGTTAGGGGGACGTATTTCAGCCAGGCACAGCCTCACTATCTTCAATATACGGGTCACCAGGATTTTGCTGATAACCTTATAGTCGATGTTTAACACCGAGAGTGTCTGTAATGTGTAAATGATGCTGTTGGTCTCTGTGATTATAAATGATGGCAGGAGCCTCTTTTCGGCTTCAAGGAGGACTCGGGCTTTCTTATGTTGGTATTGCCGTGGAACTCCTCACTGGTCTCGACCATACAAAAGATAGCCACATAGAGTCTCTAAACCTTTCCAATTATCGGCCTATTTCAGTGCTGCCTCTTCTAGGAAAGCAACTAGAAGGTCTAATAAATAAACAGCTTATAGTCTATCTTGAGGAGAACAAAATCCTAGACTCTTCCCAATCAGAGTTCAGGTCCTTCCATAGCACCGAGATATCGGTTACTGATTCAATGAGACTTTACCTTGATGCGGACTGGCCATCCATGCTAGTGCTGTTGGACTTGTCCGCCGATTTTGATATTGCTTCCCATACTAGGCTGTTGCATTCATTGCATGAGATAGGCATTTATGGGACAGCTCTTAAGTGGTTCCAAGACTTTCTAGGAAATAGAACCCAAACGATCTCTCTTGGCCCATTTAAATCCCACACCATGCTGATTGACAAGGGCAAGCTGCAGGGCTCTTGTTTAAGCCCTACCTTATTTAACATATACGTGGCTCCCCTTGCCAAGATTAGAAAGTCATTTGGATTTGAGATGATATCTTATGCTGATGACACCCAGCTTGTCATCTCCTTTGACAAAGACCTGGACAAAGTTAAAGAGCCCCTTTACAAAGGAATGATAGCAGTATCGGAATGGGTGACAACTAATTGCCTACAGCTGAAGATGGAAAAATCATACTGCAGGGCCCAACAACTTTGGTCTGCTGATTGGTGGCCGCCAGAATTAAGTGCCGTCCCTACCCCAAGGCAAGTAGTTTAGAATCTTGGAGTAAAATTAGACCAATCTCTGTCTGTTAGAAATCGGGGTCTCTAGTGGGCAGAGGTAAGTACCTTTGTCCAAGTAGGGACCCTTCTTCCTAGTCAGGATAAGGGAGTTACACTCCTAAAATAACTCCTGCTCACCCCCTTGGTAGCCTGGCACGAGCAGTCAGGCATATCTTAGAGGCAGTGTATAAAGCATTTGCACATAACCAACAGAAATACAGTGAAAACACTACAAAAGGACACCACATCAATATCCAAACTTTTATATGCTTAAAACAAGACCAAAATGATTTTTTTTTTAAATCCACAATACAGTACTTAAAAATGTATACTTTGCAAGAATACTTCAAAAACACAGTTCGCACGAGTCGGTAGCTCCATCCAGGACTACCGCGATGCTGAAAAACACAGAGTCTAACAGTTCTAGGCGACCGCGTCGGTACAGGCCAGTGAAAGCGTGGACAGACTCGGTAACAGTACCTTTCTCGTTGCGGCTGGCACGGTGGTGAGAGCCAGTTGTGGCAACTGTCGCGGTTGCATTGCAAGATGGAAGCGGTGCAGGGAGAGGTGCCCTCTCGATGCGGTGAAGGCAGTGGTTCGGTGACGATCGTCCAGATGACGTCGGTGAGACCAAGGCTTACGGTGCAGAATGAAACGGTGCTCGATGCGGTGCTGGCAGTTTGCGGTGCAAGTGACAGAGCCGGTTATCGGGAGCTGGTGTCCCTTGGCCCAGATGGCTGTGTAGGACGAGGTGGTGCATTGTGAAACTTACGAGCGGTGCCCCCAGCCACGATGTGGTCACAGGTGTCGAAGTCAGCGACATCGTCGATAAGGCCAGGATGGCGAAGTGAAGTGAAGCGAGGCGGTGCGGAGTGCGGTTCCCACAGGTCACGGTGCAAGTAGAGGCTCGGTAGCAGCAACGTCGGTCGTCGGTGAGACCAGGGTTGCGGAGCAAGATGCGGACTGTGCCTTCTGGGGTGCCGTCAGGACACAGAGCCAGCGACGGAGTCAGTGACGGAGTCGGTTGCGTTTCCCTTCTCTGTGGCAACTGAAACAGCGGTTCCAGAAGCGGTACCCAGAGGATGATGAAGTCCTTGCTGTCCCTGAGACTTCAGAACAGGAGGCAAGCTCTGATTCAAGCCCATGGAGTACTCAGCACAAGTAAAGAAAGTTTAGTCCAGTCCTTTCACTGCCCAAGGCAGAAGCAGCAACTGCAGGGCAACCCAACAAAGCAACAACACAGCAAAGGGGCAGTACTCCTCCTGGCAGCTCTTCCAGCTCTTCTCTTTGGCAGGTCCCTTGATTCCAGCCAGTTCTAAAGTTTAGGGGTTTAGGCCCCACTTTTTATAACCCCAAATCCTTTGTTCTCTGGAGGCAGAGAGTGTCTTTTCCCAGCCAGAACCAGTTCTGTCCTCTCTGGTTCAGCTTCCTGGCAGGAGGTAGAGACAGCAATGTCAGACCAGGCCCATTCAGGTGACAGGAAAGTTCTTCCACCTACTCTAAATGCAGCCCAGGTTTACTCAGCCCAGCCCTGACCCATTCGGACTCTCTGGAGCCACTGCCCCTCTCCAGCCCCTGTCATCCCAAAGACAGACAGACAATACACAAACCTAGCAGAGGCACACTGAAAGGCTAAGCAAGAAAATACCTACTTTCTAAAAGTGGTATTTTCAAACAGAGAATGTAAAAACCACCTTTACTAAAAGATGCATCTTTAGATCCTGAGTTCAGGCATACTAAACTTTATTTTCCTATCTGGTCCAAATGGGAAGTTATATTTATAAGATGTTCTAAATTAATTCCTATGCTTTCCTATGGGTCAGATAGCCTTTTAATAGTGAAAAACGAAATTGGCAGTTTTTCACTATCAGGGCATGCCACCCACACCAGGGCATGTCCTACCTTTTACATACAATGCACCCTGCCTACAGGGGTACCTTGGGCCTACGTTAGGGGTGACTCACATGTATGAAAAGGGAAGGTTAGGTCCTGCCAAGTGGGTGCACTTGCCGGATCGACATTGCAGTTACAAACTGCGCGCAGACCCTGCAGTGGCAGGTCTGATTGACCTTTTCAGGGCTACTCAGGTGGCTGCCACAATCAGTGCTGCAGGCCCACTAGTAGCATTTGATTTACAGGCCCTGGCACACTCCGTACACTTTACTAGGGGCTTACCAGTAAATCAAATATGCCAATCACGGAAACACCAATCAATAATACAAATTTCACTGAGAGCATATGCACTTTAGTACTGAATAGCAGTGGTAAAGTGCCCAGAGTCCTAAAACCAACAACAGATCAGGAACAAATAGGAGGAAGAAGCAAAAGGTTTGGGGATAATCATGCAAAAAAGGCCATTTACAACACTGTCCATAAAAGAACAAGTTCTATCGACCACTTGTACCTGCTTTAATACAATGTGCTTATTGAGGAAAGCCTTTCCATTTCTTCCCATTTCAGCTAGAAAAACTTCAGATCAGGCACTCATAGTTAGCAGACTGGATTACGGCAACACTTTATTGGCTTCCGCGAATGAGACACTTATTTCCAAATTATAGGTGGTACAAAATACGGCACCAAGGCTTGCATGCAATCTCCCTTCTGGCCCTGCTTCCATACCACTTCTGGGATCTTTACACTGGTTACCAGTACGACAAAGAATCACTTTTAAAATGTGCTGCCTGACATGTAACTCCTTGATGGGCAAAGGTCCCAGCTATCGACAGCAGAAGCACAGACGGTACTGCCCAGTTCGAAATGTAAGATCTATGGATAACGCTCGGTTTATTGTACCTCAAATTCGATGGTCAAGAGAGCATTCTCCTACTTGGCACCTTCTTACTGGAACAACATTTTTTTTGGGAAGTTTAAATAGCGCAAACTCGACCTGAAGGTGTCAGAGCGCTTTATATGAGCACCAGTTGTGTTACAGACGGACACATTCATTGTGTTAGGCACGTGGAGATAAAGTGATTTCCCATAATCACAGGATGTTGAGTGTCTCTGCCGAGACTCAAACCTGGTTCCCCAGCTTCAAAGTCAACCGCTCTAGCTGTTAGGCCACATCTCCTCTGTATCTGCACGTACTACACTAAATTCAGAAAATGCTTAAGACTGTTTTAAATTAGTGCTATTACTTTGCCTGAGTCGGTTTCAGTGCAGAAATATCCCTCCTGGGCGAATCGTGCGCTATATTAAATTCATTTAACATAACATGTCCTGCTGCTCCCGGGGTGGGTGGAGTTGTCCTTCATAGATAGTCCACTAATGGTGACTATAAGATGTGAGAGCCGCGTCATTTGCAAAAGGGAGAGGATTCCACCAGAAGGACAGAGCTCCACCACTGAAAGACTGGTATTGAGTTGGGGTTTGTCGAGCTGCTTCTCATAACTGAGTATGAGTAACTTCACTCTTTCGTTGGGTTAATGAACGTGACATGAGTGATGAGAGAAGTTCTATTAAATGCTGGGCCTGACAGAATGAGGTTCACGGCGTAGCTGAAATGTTCTTCGAGTGCATCCTCATTTGGCTCAGTACTGCAGCGTACGTACAATGATGGTGTTCTCATTTCGGCAGCGCCAGCACAAGTCGCTGTCTGCCAGCCTGGCTTTGTAAAGGTTCCTGGGGATCCATGTTGTCCTGGGGAAGACGGAGGAGTATGACTGCGCGCACAATCAATGATGATGTGGAGCGTTTGCCGGTCCTCTCCTAGGGTTGCCTGTGAGTTTGCTCTGGTAGGTGGGTATCAACAGTGACAGCTCCTCCGCCAAGGCGGAGGAGTGTCGCCCCACTGCTCAAAAGGAAAAATAAATTATAGTAATGTATCAATATTATCATTTTATTTTTCCTATTGCAGTCAGTGGCAGGGTGGAGCTGGCCAGAGCAGGGGGGAGTGGTGTGCACTCCCTAAAGCATGTCCGGCCCTCTTGAGCTGACTAACAGTTCATGTGCACTTTGCATGTTCTCCACCAGGCTGCATTACACATCCTGGTGAGGAGCATGCACATGCTCCCTGTTCCGGTCTGAGCGCCAAACTACAGTGCTCAGACCAATCACAATGCAGCATTGCAGCATTATGAATGGTTCAGAGGAACCTGTGTGCCCGAGTGCTTCCTGCTGCCGGCCCGTACAGGAAGATGGAAGAGGACGAGGACAGAGGACAGGCGGTCAGGAAAGTCTTTTTTAAAAAAATGTACTTCCTTACCCCCTCTCCGCCACCCCCCGTCCCGCCACCCCCATCCTGTAGCAGTCGCTACTGGGTATCAAGAATATTTAGCAAGACTGCATCAGAGTGGGAGAGGGCGGAGTTAATCACATTCTCCCTGATGTGTTTCAAAGCTTGCGCCTCCTCTCTGTTGTCCTCTTAGCTCTTGCTCTTCTGTCCCGCTCCCATCATCTTCATCCTGAGCCACCGTCATCCTTACGACTGTTACCATCACGGCCTGAGCTTCCCTTGCACTGGCACCTGTCTATTGCAATCCATGCTGTATCTGCTCTGTGCCTGAAGGAAGCTTGCATTGATGCTATCTCAGCTGCCCCTGTAGTGTGTCCAAGGGCAGCATTCACTGATGCTATCTCTGCTGTACCTGAGCTGTGTCTGAGGGAAGCCTGCACTGATGCTAACCGAGCTGTACTTGTAGTGTGTTCGGGGAAAATCTGTGCTGATGCTACCCCAGCTGTACCTGACCTGTATCCAAAGGAAGCTTGCACTGATGCTATTCCAGAAGCTGAACATGTTCTATGTCTGAGGGATGTCTGCACTGATGCTATCCATGCTGTACCTGTTCTGTGTCTGAGGGAAGGCTGCGCTGATGCTTTCCGTGCTGTACCTGATCTGTGTATGAGGGACGCTTGCACTGCTGCTATCCTGTCTGTACCTTTTCTGATTCTGAAGGAAGCTTGCACTAATGTTATACTAGCTGTACCTGCGATGTATTCAAGGGAAGTTTGCACTGATGCTATCCCAGCTGTACCTGTTCTGTGTCTGAAGAAATCTTGCACTGATGTTATCCCATCTGTACCTGTTCCATGTCTGAAGAAATCTTGCACTGATGTTATCCCAGCTGTACCTGTTCCATGTCTGAAGAAATCTTACACTGATGTTATCCCATCTGTACCTGTTCCATGTCTGAAGAAATCTTGCACTGATGTTATCCCATCTGTACCTGTTCCATGTCTGAAGAAATCTTGCACTGATGTTATCCCATCTGTACCTGTTCCATGTCTGAAGAAATCTTGCACTGATGTTATCCCATCTGTACCTGTTCCATGTCTGAAGAAATCTTGCACTGATGTTATCCCATCTGTACCTGTTCCATGTCTGAAGAAATCTTGCACTGATGTTATCCCATCTGTACCTGTTCTGTGTCCGAAGGTAGTCTACACTGGTGCTATCCCAGCTGTACATGTTCTGTGTCTGAGGGAAGTCTGCACTGATGCTATCCATGCTGCACCTGACTGTGTCTGAGGGAAGCTTGCTCTACTTCTATCCCTATTGTACTTGTCCGGTACGTAAGCAGTGTTTTATATGGGCAGGCACTGTCTGGTAGAGATTACCTGCACTTCTTTAGTTTGAAATGAAGAGTACCGGCACTTTCAGCAGAGCTGGCATATGTGTACAGGGAGAGTACCTGCACTTCTCAGTAGCACACATTACTCTAAATATCGAGTACCAGCAATTCTATATTTCCACTTCAACCGCTGCATGTGAGGGAAGCTTGAACTGCGGCAGTATTTACTGCACTCGCTCTGCATGTGAAGGAAGCTTGAACTGCTGCTGTCTGTACTGCACTGGTTCTGTATGTGAGGAAAGCTTGAACTGCTGCTGTTTCTACTGCACTGGCTCTGTATGTGAGGAAAGCTTGAACGGTTACTGTCTCTACTGCACTGGTTCTGTATGTGTGGGAAGATTGTTCATCTGCTGCTGTCTCTACTGCACTGGTTCTGTATTATTTATTTATTATTTTAATCATTTGTTAAGCGCGCTGTCACCATGGCAGGCATCCTGGCGCTGACTGAAACTAATGGGGTGGGGAAGGCCAGAAGCAACAGGGGACAAGATTAGTGGAGAGAGGTCTTAGGGAAAAGCCAGGTTTTGATTCTTTTCCTAAAGGGTAGAAATTCAGAGATATGTATAATTTCCGCTGGGTGCGAGTTCCAAAGCTTGGCAGCTGCCACATTAAAGGATCTGCCTCCGGATCTGATTTTTTTGAATTTTGGAACCATTGCCAGCTTGGCATCAGAAGAGCGAAGCTGCCTAGCTGGGGTATACCAAGCAAATTTAGGTTGGAGGGAGGCAGGGCCAATTGCATATAATGCCCTAAACACTATGCAGAGGGCTTTAAATTGGACCCTCTGCCTCACCGGAAGCCAGTGGAGTTTGCTCAATGAGGAGGCTCCACTTGCTCTTCTAGGAAGCCCCAATGCCAATTTTGCCGCTGCAGATTGGACTATTTGGAGTCTGTCTAACAGGAAACCAGGGGATTCCAGTAACAAGGCATTACAATAGTGAAGACGACTAAGGATGGTACAGTGTACCACTTGGGCCCGTGCATGAGTGGGGAGGAGAGGCAATATCTTCCTTAGGGAGCGAAGGATAGCGAAGCAACAAGCAGAGGTCTTTTGGACGTGCATCTCCATACTGAGTTCCTGATTCAGCATGACCCCGAGGTTGCGGATTGTGGCTACTGGACGCACTATGGTCCCGGAATCAGGTGGCCAGAAGTTGTCTGGGAAGGGCCGAGGAATCTTAGTGCTGTAAAGTACCTCTGTTTTCCCTGCGTTGAATTGGAGGGAGTTGTTTTTTAGCCAGTGAGAGGTGTCACGTAAACATTTGTGAAAGGTCTCAATGGAGATTGAGTCTTCTCCCTCCAGGGAGAGTATCAACTGCGTATCATCAGCGTAGTTAATAATTTTGATGTTATAGCTTTTAATAAGCGAGATCAAAGGTCTTGGGTATAGATTAAAAAGAATTGGACTAATTGCAGAGCCCTGAGGGACCCCATGTGGGACCAGAGTGAACACCGACTGAAAAGGGGGAATGGAAACCGCTTGCTGTCTATCCTGGAGGAACGAGTGGAACCATTGTGCTGCTGAACCTCTTATTCCTGCCTCAAAGAGTCGTTTCAACAGAATATCATGGTTCACAGTGTCAAAGGCGGCAGACATGTCAAGCAGGATAAGGAACGCTGCCTGCCTACTGTCTGCACGCCTCTGAAGCTCGTCCATCGCGGTGATCAAGGCGGTCTCAGTTCCGTGGGTGGGCCTGAAACCAAATTGATCCGAGTCCAAAAGATGATGACGTTCCAGATGGGTAGAGAGAGTATTACTCACCCAGCTTTCGACAATTTTGGATGGGAAGGGCAGCAAAGATATGGGACGATAGTTTTTAGAACAGTCTGGGTCAAGGGAGGGCTTTTTTAACAGGGGGGAAACTAATGCCTGCTTCCACTGAGCAGGAACTATTCCGGTTGCAAGAGATTGGTTGCAAATAACGTGCAGAGAGGGGAGAAGTTCCAGCTCAAATTCTTTCCAAACTTTTTGAGGGACAGGGTCTAAGGAGATCCAGAGGAGATCTTGCTGGCTAGTTTAACGAAGGCCTCATACGAGATAGAAGGGAGCTCAAGTAGGAGGTCATTTGAGGTCAATGGTGGCACTGCTATCTGGTTCACGGGGGTCTCGGATTAAAATCAGGGTGAAAAGTGGTGTCATCTAAGTCCTTAATGATGAGGTCAATTTTATTTTTAAAAAACGCAGCAAGATTGTCACAGAGATCTTGAGACGGGATAATGGTGTTTTTGACACATTCCGGGTTGGTGACACTATTCAATATATTAAAGATGTTTCTAGAGCTATTAGGAGACTTGCAAATCATGGAGGAATAGTAGTCAGCTTTAGATTTTTTAATTGAGTTCTTATATTCCCGCATTTTATTTTTCCAAAATTCTTTGGTGGTTTCAGTGTAATTTCGTCTCCACCTTCTCTCAGCCTGTTTGCAGCTATGCTTCAGATCTTTTAGGCTGTCATTAAACCAAGGCGCAGAATTGACGCTCCTGCATTTGCGAGTTTTTAGAGGGGCATGGACATCAAGGGTGGTGGTAATCCTTGAACAAAGAGAGGAATAGTTATCATCAACCTGTTTATTCTCGTCAAAGAGTTGATCTAAATGAAACACTTTCCCTATAGAGTGCAGACGAGTAAGGGCTTTCCCATCTCTACACTTGGTTTTATTGGGCAGCCCAGGAGCTTTGGAATAGTCACTCTTAAGGTCTAAGAAGAACTTAATGAGTGAATGGTCAGTCCAATCCATGGGTAAAATTTCTCCCATTGTTACTAACTGGGGGCCTGCGAACAATAGGTCTAAAAGGTGTCCACCCCTGTGGGTAGGTCCTGTGACCAACTGGGAAAGTCCAAGGCTCTCGCAGGAGTTCAGAAGGTTGTGAAGACCGGAGTCGAGGACGCCGTTCTGCCACAGGTTAAAGTCACCCAGAATGAGCAGTTTGTGATGCGAGAGTGCAATATTAGTTAAGATGGTCAAGAGCGCCTGTTGATGTTGAAGGCTAAACGCACCCGGTGGACGATAGCAGACTATCCCGGTAACAATGTTTCCGGACTGAGTCTGAATAGATAGTCCTAGAAGTTCAGTTCCTTCAATCGAATCTAAAGCACAGGACTTAATGTTGCAGGCTGCAGTGAAAATCACACCAACCCCTCCTCCTCTACCATTAGGTCTGGGGATATGAAGGAATTTGAACTCAGGAGGACATGTAAAGCCCGGGTCGACCATGCAATCAGGGCGCGTCCAAGTTTCTGTCATAAAAAGGACGTCAAGTTCGTGAGATTCAATAAGAAGTTGAATTTCAATACTGTGCTTGGGCAGGGACCTTACATTCAGAAGTCCACATTTCAACAGATTGTTGGCCAGGAAGTCAGCTCGGGGCGGAGCCGTATTAAGCAGAGTAAAGGTTACTTTGTCAGCATGAAACTTACCAAGTTGTAAGAGCATCTCTCTGGAGTACGGAGGGCCAGAGGGGAGAATACTAAGGTCAGTAGGAGCGAGACATGCAGCATAGCTGGCGCTAGGCGCTACCTTGGCGCAGACGGGCGCAGATGGGCTTGCCTTAGGTGCGCCTTCGGCGCGCAAACAGCGCTCCCGGTGCGCTCGTCCGCTGCGCGTCCGAAATCTGCACATGATTTATGGATCTGTGGGAAGGGGCAGGGAAGGAGGGGGTGTGGCCTCGAAAAGGGGCGTGGTCACGGCAAGCGCCGGAAATGGCGCCAAGAGTGTCCCTGTACTAGCAACCGCGGCAGCGCTAAATCCGCTGCGCGGCGTAGTCTGGGCGATACAGCTTTGAAGGGAGCAGAGGGTGAGTGATTAAAAATACAAAGATGATGTGACACTCAAATTTTTAAAATACACACAGGAATCGTGCTCCCGGCTTTCCGCCTCAGGAGTAACAGTCAATCAGTCAAGTATATAAGGGAAGCTCAAACTGCTGCTGTCTCTACTGCACTGGTTCTGTATGTGAGGAAAGCTTGAACTGTTACTGTCTCTACTGCATTGGTTCTGCATGTGAGGGAAGCTTGAACTGTCGCTGTCTCTGCTGCACTGGTTCTGCATGAGATGGAAGCTTGAACTGCTGCTGTCTCTACTGCACTGGTTTTGTATGTGAGGGAAGCTTGGATTGCTGCTGCCTCTACTGTATTGGTTCTGCATGTGTGGGAAGCTTGAACTGTTGCTGTCTCTACTACACAGGTTCTGTATGAGAGGGAAGCTTGAACTGCTGTTGTCTCTACTGCTCGGGTTCTGCATGTGAGAAAATCTTGTACTCCTGCTGCTTCTCTGGTTCTGCATGTGACGGAAGCTTGTACTTTTGCTGCTGTCTTTATTGCTTTATTTCTGCATGTGAGGGAAGCTTGAACTGCTGCTGTCTCTACTGCACTGTGTAGGAGAGTAGGATCTGCTTCACATGGGTACCCCTACTTTTTGCTGGTGTTTCACTGTTTTTCGACCTTAGTCTGGCCGTGGCCCTGCTAATCAGGACCCCAGCCTACCTGCTTCCTCTCTAAAATGGTTTCCATGTACATTAGGTACATTTCT
Organism: Triturus cristatus; assembly: GCF_964204655.1. Lineage (NCBI taxonomy): Eukaryota > Metazoa > Chordata > Amphibia > Caudata > Salamandridae > Triturus > Triturus cristatus. Next base: position 1,126,329,488 of record NC_140594.1, read on the forward strand.
AATTGGATTCTGGAGTGCCTTATAAGCCCCTAGTATATGGTATACTATGTACCTAGGGCATAGGTACCTCAGAGGCCTACCAGGGGCTGAAGCATGTATTATGCCACCCCTGGGAAGCACTCCAAAATGACACCACAGGTCTGCTACTACAGCCTGGGTAAGGCGGTGCTTGCACCCCTTACAGTGGTATAGGCTACCTATATCACTACCATTGCACACACATATAAAACCTATAAGTCACCCCTATGGCAGGCCTTACCAATCCTGAAGGCAGAATGCTTGGTTTTAATGTGAGAGGTTGCCTCTGCATGAGCAGAGCCCCTCTGCAGCATTCGGATTATCTCCTCTGATGCTGTTTGTGGTGCAGCCTGACCATATACTCTTAAATGCATTATAACCTCGCGGCAAATGCTAACTTTGGGATGACTGCACGGAAACATGTCGTGTTTGGTGTCTAATGCTTTGGAATACTACCCCCCTGCCAGTTCTTTGGCGGGGGTAGCCTTCCATCCTTCTAGAGGGAGAGACATGTTCACACTGGTCTAACCCGGTAGGACTTTCTACAGCCCTGGCATCACAAAATGGATGCCTCTGCCACAGACACGGGTCTGGCCTCCTGCTGCGGACCGAAACTCCGGCAGGGGAGGCCTGGACAATAGGTTTCCTGTCCCAGGGAGGTGTAACCACCTCCCCAGACAGGCAGATGTGTATTGGGGCTGGGCGGGAGCACTCTCTGGTGCTTTGAAGTCCTGCGCTGGGGGCACACTTGGTGTCCCTGTGCATTGTCCAGTTCAAACCGGTTGCAGGGGCTACCTTCCCCTGCTCTGGCGCGAAACTGGACAAAGGAAATGGATGCAACCACCCCTCTTTCCAAACCCTCCCATAGGTGGGTCCCTAGAGTATGTCCAACCCCCAAACTTTGTATAAGTATGGGAACCCAGTCCTTGCGACTTTAGATTACCCTGGATGAAACTCTGCAACATATATCCTGGACCTTCGATGTTCTACTTTGACTAGAAGACTGAAGAAATCTCAAATCCAGCTCCTGGTCATCATCGGCGCCTCCTGGACCTCGTGGCTGAAGAGTCAAGACACCCGTCAACTCACCTGAAGCACCTGACATCTGTGGGCATTGGTCAATCGTGCCCTTGGTCACTGGCAAGGGACCCAGACTCTGTCCCCTCTTCTTTCAGGTTCCTTCCATCCTAGATCCAGGCTTGGATCGCTTCGGACACTTCTCCTCTTCACGACAGCAGCATGTCTTTGCAAGCTTCCATTGAAATAGACAACGCGACCCGACACCAAAAGACACCTATGCACCCGGCTTCCCTGGGTGAGGTAACACGAGTACTCCTGTGCTCCCGTGGGTGCTAGCCCTAGAACTTCCTAAGTCCAAAAGGGTTTGGTCCTGACTCGATTCTAAGTGTCCCTAATGTTTAAATTTACAACCGCGACATTGCCCATAGAAGCTAATGGGAACCACTGCACATGGCCCCCGTGGGTCCCCTGCGTTATCTTGGGTGGTTCCTTGGGGTCCCAGCGATTCTACAGGCTTTAGGCCTTGTGTCTAGTTCAGTCGTGGTTCTTATACCACTTTATTGGTATATGGTTTGGTACGCCCCTAGGGCCCAAACGTGTATTTGTGCTATTACTGTTGATTGCTAACTTGTAAATTAAGTACTTCGAACTCCAGCCTCATAAGAGACTAGAGGGGTGTGTTTTATCTTAAATACATATATTTTAAATATATACCTGGTGTGGTTGTCCTTTCATTTGACCATTCAAGAGATTATAGACTGGTAAAACAAGCTGCTTTACATTCCTTCAAGACTTAGCCTGAAGGCTGCTCTCCATAGCTACCACTAGGATAGCTTTCAATAAAGGTTGTCTTTGACCTATTCACCATAAGGGGTTGTTTGGACTGATACAGGGTGCCCACTATAACTAGTGGACAGTATATATCAGGCCAACTTCTCACTTGGTTCTACACACGAGGGAAGCTTGTATTCCTGCTACTGTCCCACACTGGTTTTGCATGTGAGGGAAGCTTGAACTGCTGCTGACTCTATTGCACTGGTTCTGCATGTGAGGGAAGCTTGAACTTCTGCTGAAGCTCCTGCACTAGTACTGAATGTGAGGGAACCTTGTAATTCTGCTACTGTCTCTATTGCTTTAGTTCTGCATGCGACGGAAGCTTGAACTGCTGCTGTCTCTACTGCACTAGTGTTATACGTGAGAGAGGCTTCAACTGCTGCTGTCTCTACTGCACTGGTTCTGCGTGTGAGGGAATTTTGTACTTCTGCTGCTGTCTCTATTGCTCCCGTTCTGCATGTGAGGGAAGCTTGAACTGTTGCAGTCTCTACTGCACTGGTTCTGCATGTGAGAGAAGTTTGTATTTCTGCTGCTGTCTCTACTGCACTTGGTCTGCATGTGAGGCCTGCTTGTACTTCTGCTGCTGTCTCTACTGCTCTGGTTCTGAATGTGAGGGAAGCTTGAACTGCTGCTGTCTCTACTGCACTAGTGTTACATGCGAGGGAAGCTTGAACTGCTGCTGTCTCTACTGCACTGGTCCTGCGGGTCCGGGAAGCATGTACTTCTGCTGCTGTCTCTACTGCTCTGGGTCTGCAGGTGAGGGAAGCTTGAACTGCTTCTGTCTCTACTACACTAGTTCTGCATGTGAGGAAAGCTTGAACTGCTGCTGCCTCTACTGCACAGGTCCTGCATGTGAGTGAAGCTAGTACTTCTGCTGCTGTCTCTACTGCACTGGTTGCACGTGTGATGGAAGCTTGTACTTCTGCTGCTGTCTCTACTGCACTATTGTTATATGCGAGGGAAGCCTGTACTTCTGCTGCTATCTCTACTGCACTAATTCTGCGTGTGAGGGAAGCTTGTACTCCTGCTGCTTCTCTGCTGCTTTGGTACTGCATGTGATGGAAGCTTGTACTTCTGCTGTTGTCTCTATTGCTTTGGTTCTGCATGTGAGGGAAGCTTGAACTGCTGCTGTCTCTACTGCACTGGTTCTAAACGTGAGGGAAGCTTGTATTCCTGCTACTGTCCTGCACTGGTTTTGCATGTGAGGGAAGCTTGAACTGCTGCTGACTCTATTGCACTGGTTCTGCATGTGAGGGAAGCTTGAACTTCTGCTGACGCTCCTGCACTGGTTCTACACGTGAGAGAAGCTTGTATTTCTGCTGCTGTCTCTACCGCACTGGTCTGCATGTGAGGGAAGCTTGTACTTCTGCTACTGTCTCTACTGCTCTGGATCTGAATGTGAGGGAATCTTGAACTGCTGCTGTCTCTACTGCACTAGTGTTATATGTGAGGGAAGCTTGAACTGCTGCTGTCTCTACTGCACTGGTCCTGCGAGTGAGGGAAGCATGTACTTCTGCTGCTGTCTCTACTGCTCTGGTTCTGCATGTGAGGGAAGCTTGAACTGCTGCTGTCTCTACCGCACTGATTCTGCAAGTGAGGGAAGCTTGTATTTCTGCAGCTGCCTCTACTGCTCTGGTTCTGCATGTGAGGGAAGCTTGAACTACTGCTTTCTCTACTGCACTGGTTCTGCATGTGAGGGAAACTTGAACTTCTGCTGACGCTCCTGCACTGGTACTGATTGTGAGGGAAGCTTGTACTTCGACTACTGTCTCTATTGCTTTAGTTCTGCATGCGAGGGAAGCTTGATCTGCTGCTGTCTCTGCTGCTGTCTCTACTGCACTAGTGTTATATGTGAGAGAAGCTTGAACTGCTGCTGTCTCTACTGCACTGGTTCTGCGTGTGAGGGAATTTTGTACTTCTGCTGCTGTCTCTACTGCTCCCGTTCTGCATGTGAGGGAAGCTTGAACTTTTGCAGTCTCTACTGCACTGGTTCTGCATGTGAGAGAAGCTTGTATTTCTGCTGCTGTCTCTACCGCACTGGTCTGCATGTGACGGAAGCTTGTACTTCTGCTGCTGTCTCTACTGCTCTGGATCTGAATGTGAGGGAAACTTGAACTGCTGCTGTCTCTACTGCACTAGTGTTATATGCGAGGGAAGCTTGAACTGCTGCTGTCTCTACTGCACTGGTCCTGCGGGTGAGGGAAGCATGTACTTCTGCTGCTGTCTCTACTGCTCTGGGTCTGTATGTGAGGGAAGTGTGAACTGCTACTGTCTCGACTACACTAGTTCTGCAACTGAGGAAAGCTTGAACTGCTGCTGCCTCTACTGCACAGGTTCTGCATGTGAGTGACGCTTGTACTTCTGATGCTGTCTCTACTGCACTGGTTCCACGTGTGATGGAAGCTTGTACTTCTGCTGCTGTCTCTACTGCACTAGTGTTATATGCAAGGGAATCTTGTACTTCTGCTGCTATCTCTACTGCAATGGTTTTGTGTGTAAGGAAAGCTTGTACTTCTGCTGCTGTCTCTCCTGCACTGGTTCTGCATGTGAGTGAAGCTTGTACTTCTGCTGCTGTCCCTACTGCTCTGGATCTGAATGTGAGGGAAGCTTGAACTGCTGCTGTGTCTACTGCACTAGTGTTATATGCGAGGGAAGCTTGAACTGCTGCTGTCTCTACTGCACTGGTCCTGCGGGTGAGGGAAGCATGTACTTCTGCTGCTGTCTCTACTACACTTGTTCTGCAACTGAGGAAAGCTTGAACTGCTGCTGCCTCTACTGCACAGGTTCTGCATGTGAGTGAAGCTTGTACTTCTGCTACTGTCTCTACTGCACTGGTTCCACGTGTGATGGACGCTTGTACTTCTGCTGCTGTCCCTACTGCACTAGTGTTATATGCGAGGGAAGCTTGTACTTCTGCTGCTGTCTCTACCGCACTTGTTCTGCATGTGAGGGAAGCTTGTATTTCTGCAGCTGCCTCCACTGCTCTGGTTCTGCATGTGAGGTAAGCTTGAACTGCTGCTGTCTCTACCACACTGGTTGTGCATGTGAGGGAAGCTTGTATTTCTGCAGCTGCCTCACTGCTCTGGTTCTGCATGGGAGGGAAGCTTGAACTGCTGCTGTCTCTACTTCACTGGTTCTACATGTGAGGAAAGCTTGTATTTCTGCTGCTGTCTCTTTCGCACTGGATCTGCGTGCGAGGGATGCTTGTATTTCTGCTGGTCTCTACTACTCTGGTTCTGCATGGGAGGGAAGCTTGAACTGCTGCTGTCTCTACTGTACTGGTTCTGCAAGTGAGGGAAGCTTGTACTTCTGCTGCTGTCTCTACTGCACTGGTTCTACATGTGAGGAAAGCTTGTATTTCTGCTGGTCTCTACTACTCTGGTTCTGCATGGGAGGGAAGCTTGCACTGTTCCTGTTTATTCTGTTGCTGTCCTAGGTGTGATGGGAGGTTTTACTGTTGCTGACCATGCATAAACTGTTCCTCTGTCTTACTGAAGTTTGAGAATAACATTTTACTAAATAAAGGAGAGGACGGCAGGTCTGACCTAACGTGTGTTTCTTCAGAAACCTTGTGCACTTCTGAGATACCGGATTTTCGATGAATTAAAACACCTTCCACTAGTACAGAAATGGCAGCGGTATAAAAGGTGCCATTTATTTCTGAAAAAGAAACAACCCGTCCCGACGTCTTTAAATCGAGCACCCAGTGTTGTGTTTGTAATGACAGACGGCGAAACTACAAGTCCCAGAATGCACCAATGGTACAAACTGATCTGCATGCACCTGGTGGACAGTCTGAAATAATCCGTTCTCGTCCGTTGCTCAATCTCCACCATCTCTCCCTTCCTAGCTCTCCAGGCCACCTCCTCCCCCAGCTCTCACGTCTCCTTCCAGATGCCCCTCCCCGTTTGGTCGTCTCCCAGCAAATCCTTCTCACACGTCCCCAATCTCAATTATCTCAGATCTGCATCTCTTCGTTCTGTTTACCTACATTTACAGCCTCCCTTTTCCGTTCCTCCTGCTTCTCCTCCCTTTTTCTCTTCCTGTCCTTTCTGTCGATCTCTCCCTTCCCCAGCTCTTCTTTCCTCTCACACGCTTTCCCTCACTAAGGGGCATATTATCAAGGACGGCGTCCTGCCGCTAAAAGCGGCGATAATGGGCTTGATAATATGCCGCAGAGAATTCCAATAGAAGCCCATAGGGCCGTTTCTTGATAATATGCCCCACAGTTCTTTCGCGGCAATCCGTTCTCCACCCCGTTCAGCCCACAGTGTCCCCTCACCTCTCATATCCACCTTCTACTACGCTTTCGTTTTTCGTTTCCTCCGCCTCGGCTCTCCTGTCCCTCTGCTTTCCTCTTTCCTTTTCTCCCCCAGATTCATAGCTCTCATCCAGCATCTCCTCAGGGATACATACATGTCCTCCCAGCTATTCCTGACCCTCTCAGCTCTTTCCCTTTCTTTATTCGTCTAGTCCCATCCCAGCTCCCCGCTCCAGCCCTTCCTGCTTCTCGTCCTCCCTTCGTACTGCTAACCTTGGTTCTCATCGACATTTCTTCCCGCCCAGCTCTTCCCATAACCTTCTGTCTCTCCATTCTCCCGCCTCGCTCCCTCCCAGCTCTCCATCTTCCCGCCTCCCAGGACCCTCACACCTCCCCAGTCTCTCCCCTCCCACTCCGCTCTAATCCCTCCCAGCGGTACTCCCCCTCCCCCACCCTCCTCTAAGCCTTCATACTGTTCCTCCCACTGGCCGTCATCCCCCCGGGTGATTTTCCACTAGCTGCGCCTGTCATTGTCAGGCCTTCCTTGCTTAACCAGTCCATCTCCATGGAAACCTTCAGCTCACGTGGGATGGAGGGAAGGAGGCAAGGACAGGCATCTGGCCTCGGTTGCTATGGCAGCAGTCCCAGTAGGTGACATCAGTCCCCTGACTCTCGTCCCCAAGGCAACGGGGGATGGGGCGGTGTGTCCCAGTGTGAGGGTGCCGTGGCAGAAGGCCCAGCTCTGGGCGAGCTGCAGCTCCAGAGGGCAGAGGGCGGCTCGCCCTCCGGGCTGTACTGCATCTCAGACCGGGTTCAACACCAGGCCTTGTCAGGCGAGGCCTCCAATCTAATCGGAAATCAAATGTGCTTTGCTATGCAAAGTACAAACGCTGACAATGCTACTTGACAACAACCTCTGTTCACATAAAAATTAACTTGATGCCATTAGAAAATGGTGGTTTCTATATATATATGCACACACACACACGTGCACACGCGCTAATAACTTAGGCCCCGTTTGACGAACCTCCATGAAACTTTCGAAAAAGGTGTTACTTTTTCACTAGTTTGTGCATGGAAAGTTTCAGGGTGATCTGTCAAGCGGGGGCTGAGAAAAAAAGCAGGGCCCCAAAATGCAAAATACCCATGCATTTCCATAGACTTCTTCAGGGGCTACTCGCGGAGCATCGCCCCTCTGGCTCAGAGCCAGCAGGTGAAAAATAAAACAATGTTCTTTCATCCTTTTATTTTTCATTTGCCAGCTCTGAGCCAGTGCTTGTAGGGAGGGGCGGGCTGGGCCATGGGAGGGAGGAGGAGGGGTGCTATGTGCACTTCTAAGGGCGCATGTGTGTTTGGCCGGCCGTCTCAGGCCGGCCAAACACACATGCGCACTTAGGTTTCTCCAACCACGGAGAAACAGCACAGACTCCCTGTCTTGAGTGGAGCGTCTTTTCAGCTCACTCCTTGATGCTATGCGACTCCGGGAGTCTGTCCCAGTGTCTGCTGGGACCAGGAAGAAAACGGATGCGTGATGCGAGAGTCGACTGGCAGCTTAAGGTAAATTCTTAAAAAAAAATAATATTTTTTTAACTCCCCCCCCCCCCGCGCTCCCTCCACCCGCTCCACCACTCTTTGTTTGTGGCGGCTGCCACTGCACGTCTTTAAGAAGGGCTGCAACAAAGAATGCTAAACAGAACTAAACCAAATTTGGCAGGAAGCTAGATCTAGGTCCGCAGAATGTACTTTTTGTGATTTGGTGTAAAGCCGTTCAGTAGTTTTTTAGAAATTACGGGTCAGAAATATTTGAATATATGGCCGGTTGAGTCTCTCGAGCTTCTCGCAGGGGTGGCAATTTAAAAATGGTGCCTTCTGATTGGCCCATGAACCTTTTTTCCCTTGGGCCCAATTTGCTCCCGCTAATCGAGCGCTCTGATTGCTGCCAGTAACATTATGAAAATGTTACTGGCAGCCATTACAAGACTTACTCCCCTCCTCTGGACATGTGAAAAAAAAAAACATATAAAGGAACAGGGTAGTTATACCCTGCTCCCCTAGGACCCGGGAAGGATCCAGAGGGGCCCCCCACAGGGCCCTAAAAAAATAATCTGCAGTTTCTGCAGCGATCCTGCAGGACTCCTGTGGGACTGAAAAAAACCAAAATGGTGGCTGGGGCTGCCTGCTTTGTGCTATCAAGGGGAGGGAGGCCCATTTCCTCCCTCCTGAGCCATATTCGGCCCTGAGGATCCGATCCTCGGGGCCCAAATCATCAAATATGGGGAGGAGGGCACGCAGCCCCCCCTTCCCAGAGCCATTAAATGCCCCAGGGAGCCCACCCCAGGGCCTCAATTAATGAGGGAAGGGAGCTTTGTGGCTCCCCTCCAGATCCTTGAAAAGGCCCTGGGGACCCCTATTCCCTCAGGGTCACTTACGTAAAAACAGAGGGGGCCCCCCTCCCTGGGACAATCATGGCTCCAGGGACCCAATCCCTGGGGCCGAACTCCATTAAAATAGGGGAGAGGGCTGCATCTCTCCCTTCCCCGAGCCATTAAAGGCCCCGGGAAGCCCATCCCTAAGGCCAAAACCCAATAAAATAGCGGAGCCAAAATTAGCTAAAAAGTGGGAGGGGCGCTGTGTGGCCCACCCCTCTTCGAGCCTTGAAAAGACCCAGAGAACCCCATTTGCCATGGACGCTAAATTTCTAAAAAGGGAGGGGGGACGCGCCCCTCTCCCAGAGCCAATAATGGCCATTCCCCAGGGGACACTCACTAGCTGTGTCCTTGGGTACCACCTCAGGACACAGTGGTTTCCCTGTCCACAATGGCGTGGGCAGGGAAGTCTGTGTTTGCTCCTGCCTGACAGGAGCATTTTTAGGTCTCGCCTGACCCAGCGCATGCGCTGGTCTGGTGAGACTTATTGAGAGGGCTCCAAAAAATGCTACCAGGCCAGCCTAGAGCTACAGTGCATGTGCGCGGGCGCGCGCGCCGTGCTTTACCACGATTACTTTCGGTTTCACGGCCGCTTTGATGTTTGATCGTGATTGCGATCACTTTCACTTTCGCGGCCGCACGGCCGCTTTGCATAGCCAATAGGTCTCGCTTTTGGGACCTTATAAGTATTTAGTTATGCAACTGTTGCATGGCTAAACACTTATAAGGTCCCAAAGGCGAGACCTATTGGCTATGCCAATGCTTGTTAAGTCTCCCACCATGCGGGAACAGACACAAAGACTGCTCCCAGCTGGCAGGAGCTTTGAAAAGGCTCCCTCTGGGTGGGAGCAATATGTGTTCTGTTCTCCTTGCCCGCATCTGTTCCGGCAGGGAAACAGAATACAAGTCTGCTCCCAGCTGGCGGGAGCATTTTCAAAGCTCCTGCACGCTAGCAGCAGACTTAGTGTTTCCTCCCGTTTGGCGGGAGTTTTGAAAACACTCCCGCTAGGTGGGGGCAAACACAGATTTCCCTACCTGTGCCAGTGCAGCCTGGGCAAACGATGAGTCCCCGAGGTGGGCTCCCCAGAACATAGCATGTGAGCCAGCTCCTGGGGATGGGTTCCCCAGGGCCAAAAAAGGTTCAGGGAAGTGGGCTGTGCTGCCCCTCTACCCCTCTTTGGTAAATTTATGCCCAAGGGGTGGGCTCTCAGGGACCTATAAAGGCTCGAGGATGGAGACCACGCAGCCCTCCCCTTTTTTGTGAATTTGGCCCTGGGGGTGGGCTCCCCGGGGCCAATAATAGCTCAGGGAGGGCGATACTCGACCCCCCATCCCCTTACAGAATGTAGCCCCTTGGGTAGGCTCTCTTGGGTCTGTAAAGGCTCTAGGAGGGGGGCCACGGGGATCCCCTCTGCTTTTTTAAAGAATTTTGGCCCTGGAGTTGGGCTCCCCAGGGCCTTTAAGGGCTCAGGGAGGGGGGCCTCCTGCCCCCCTCTCTTTATTAAATGAGACCCATGGGGTGTGTTCCCAGGGGCCCACAATGGCTTGGGGAGTGGGCCTGTGCAACCTTTTCCTTTATTGAATGCGGCCCAAGGATGGTCTCCCCGATGCCTATAATAGCTTGGGGAGAGAGGCGTGTGGCCCCCACTCCCCTTACTCTATGCTGCCCCGGGGGTGGGCTTTCTGAGGACTATAGTGGCTCAGCTAGGGGTTCCGCATGCCCCCCTCCATTTAAATGTAATTAGAGGCCCTGGTGGATGGGGTAGGGTATTTCCAAGAAAACATCTTGGGGAAGGGGGCCGCACACCCCCTCTCCCCATATCAATTTATGGGAATGTGGTCTGCAAGGCCCAAAAGCCAACTCTGCTCTGAGCATGCCGAAGGCTGTGTGTGGTGTGAGGTTAGCAGCCTGCTGGAGGGTTGGCCAAGCCCTGTGGCCAACATCTTGCTGCGCACTGCCAAAGGCTCTGTGCAGCGGGGAATTGGCTGTCTGTGGGGAGTTGGATGCAGGACCTGGCTTCAAGCCAGGCCCCGAGGCCAAAACCATGCTCTGTGCGACGAAAGGCCGTGCACAGCGTTGGTTGGCTGCCTGCAGGGGGTTGGATGCCTCCGGGTGTAGACTATCCCTTTCTGTGCACAGGTGAAGGCTGCCTGCTTGTTGGGGATGGGGATTCGCCGCAAGGCCAGGCCTGTGGCCAACCCCAAGCTGCACATAGCTGAAGTCTGTGTGCTGTGTGAGGTTAGCTTTACTTATGGAAATGAAATATTATTTAGCAAACACAACAAGATGATGGATGGAGTCCTGAAACTTTTCAAACACTCTCCCCCCCCAATCTAAAGATCTGCGTTACGGTGGTGATACCCCGAAACCAGTACCAGTATGGCTGTTTCCGGTCCAGGGAGGACCTGACCTGGAAGTTTGGGCTGGACTGTTCTTATGAGGCTCAGGGTCAAGACTGATTTGCATATGGCTGGGTCCAAACTGGGGTGGCACGGTGAGAAAAAGAACAATGGATTCAACCCAGATCTCTTGACTGAGGGGGAGTGCTTGAAGAGTTTCAGCACTCCGCCCATCATCTTGCTGTGTTTGCTCTAATAAAATATTACTTTACAATAAAAAAAATCGTAGAAATTCTCTGAAGAACCAAAGGTTAAACTAATATCCTAGTTAGGTAAATATGTCAGTTATAACAGTAACATTTTGAACTAAAAAAAACAGAAATTCACCAGTTATAGTTAGCAATAACAACTATAACTCGCGCCCCCTCCATGCCCTGCTTATGACCTCACATATTACATCACACATGACATGTTCTGTGATATCATTTATGACATCATTGGTATGGCTTGGAAATGGCTTTTATGATTGAGCTTAGTGTCAGGAAGGAATACCACAGATTTAGCCGAGGAAACCAGTTGTGGGGTGATATCTGCTGATTTTAGGGGTTCAAGCCAAAGAAGATCAGTGGCTGGGTCAGGTTTAGGTGTAAGGAAGAGAAATGAAGGGGCTTATTTACAAGCCTTTTGCGCCGCCGGTGTGTCACTTTTAATATGGGAAAAAAGGACGTTCCCGCGGCGCAAGGGGCTTGTAAAAAAGCCCCTAGGTCTTGACTGCATTACAGTTGAGATGTTTTTATTGATTCACTCAAGAAAGTGTCCTACAACAACAACGATGTGATGGAAGGAAAGCTTGAATTTGACCCAGCAACTGGTGCTCGCTCTGGGCTGCATTCCAGGCCATTGATGTTCGCCCACTGGTTCATTCTAGACAGAGGCTTGCATTATGCAAATCAGTCTTGATCCTGATCCAATAGGAACAGTTCAGCCATAACTGCCAGGCCTGGTCCCCCACTGATGGGAACACAGGCAACCCCAGACTGTTTTTGACCTATTTATTTCTCATCCAGTTTGAGCTCTGTGGCATAGCAAGCATGGGTCCCATGTCTGGAAAACCCGTCGTACTTAGGGCACCTCCAACAAAAAGAAGAAAGTGATGAAAGGGATGCTTAAATTAATGTCAACTCCTACAGGCCAGTCTTATGCTAAGCAATCTTAGTCCTGCTCCAATAGGAACAGTCCTGCATGATTTTTCATGGCTCGGGAAATATACTTTCATGCATTACTCTGCGCGAAAGGGGTGTTCCATGGGTGTTGCTGTGAAGTGTTTCTATGCAGCCTCCATGGCACCTGACACATTCCCATATTTACAGGGCCTCATTTACAAAAAAAGGACATAGTGCGACACCACAAGCCATTTTCCTGTGCAGAGGAGTGTCATTTTAAAGGCACAGGAATGCGTCTTATTAACAACAATACGACGCATCCATGTGCTTTCCCCTACGCTGGCACACCAGTAGCTGCCATGTGGTAGTGCAGGCACCCTTGCGTCATGTTGCAAGGGTGCCTGCATTGCAAGGACGATTGTTTTTGTGCAGGAAGGTAAATCTTCCTGCACAAAAACTATAATTGATGGCATTGTTCCCTTTCTGTGCATGTTGCACAATGCAGCACGCGTAGAAAGAGTGAAAAAAGAGGAGCAATGAAAGTGTTTCTTCTCGCTGCGCCACTCGTACGCCTCCCCTCGGCAGGCGTAGGATTCTGACGTATTCTCATCTGTTTACAAAACTTTGTAAATCTGGGAATGTGTCAGGTTCCATGGATGTTGCGTGGGAACACCCACAGCAACACCCATGGCCGCCCCTTTCGCGACTAATGCATGAAAGGGGGCTATATTTACAAGGGCAGGAAAAAACACCCAAATCTAATGGATAGAATACATGAATTAATTTGAGTCTCTGGTAATTACTCGAGTCGCGTCCCAGTCCATCGTTATTTTGCACACAATGACATCTCAGTTTGGACCCAGCCATGCGGAAATCAGTTTGATCCTGCTCCAATAGGAACAGTTCAGCCCGATTAATTGCCCGTGGCTGAGATTAATCAAGCATCCACCCTTTCACTTTTTGGATACTTCATTGCGACGAGTGTGCCTAGACACAGGTCCTCTGCTCTCTGTAGCACTGGATCCAAGTTCTACCTGACTGACAAGCCCCAATAGGGGTGAAACAAGTCTTAGGAAACTTGAGTTCTGCTTCAGGGAGGACCTGGCCTGGCAGTTCGGGCTGAACTGTTCTCATTGGAGCAGGGCCATGAGTGATTTGCATATGTCCGGGTTCAAACTGAGGTGGCGTGGTGCTGCCCCAAGTAATAACAAGTGGCTGAGATTAATACGAGCACTCCACCCATCACTTTTTTGCGTACCTCATGCCCTAAAATCAGCAGCAGTGCCTGACATCATCATCATCACCGTCATCTTCTTCATCACCTTCATCACCTCCATGATTAGTATTATGTGTATGCAGCACTAGGATGTCTCAGAGAGTTTGCCCCACGTCAAGAGGTAGGAGGAAGTCGCTAGAGTTGGTTTGTAGTCAGGGAATGCTGGAAGAAACATGGCCGCTGTTAGGGCTTTGAGGAATGCCAGGTAATTCCCTTCTTTGAAAAACTCCCAAGGCCAGATATTCCTTAGATTAGGATATCTAGGAGATATTAGCAGAAGGAGAAAGAGGCCAAGGTGCTAACCCAATGTCCATTGAATCATTGTCCACTGCTGTCAGAGCGGTCACTGTCCCATGGGGTGGAGCCAAGCCCCAGGAACGGAGGCTACTATTTTATTACTATCGCAGGTATTTTGGGCGGCCTCGTAACCACAGTCAATTAAGCAAAAGACGGCATATTAACGTTTTTTTCCCATTTTTTTATTTTATGTAAACTTTTACATGGAACCCTCTGCAGTCACTCATTTGTACAATATTCACAACATTCTACGTTTCAAGTTAAATCGCCCAAAACTCTTACAATTTCATAGACAACACCCGAAAGATGGAAACCATGCTTTTTGCGACTTGACCCTTTGTAAATGTGTAGGATCATAGTCCTCCCAAAACAGAAATTACTGGTACTAGATAAAATGAAGCAAGGTATAACATTGATCTTAACTTGGTTAGCAGAAGTAGGTGGATTTTGGAGCGTGACAAAGAAGGTTTGCCCTATGCAAATATTTTATGTAACCTTTAATTTATTTATTTATTTTTCAGATGCATTATCTTAACCTTAACAAACAAAGACAGATGATCGTCTCACAACTAACCTGGCCCGAAAGTAGAATGTAAGCGTGAAGGGTATAGTAGAACGAAAGCATGGATTTAGAGAGTAATGGTACTAGAAAATAATTTAGCACCTAAACGCCTAGATACATTTGTGGGTGGTGGCCAGTCACCTTACCAAGAAACCCTCCATGTTTCCAGAAATTCCCTATCCATCAAGTTACTGGAGGTCTTAGTAAAATTAATATGATATTGTTGGGTCAAATTCTCTGCTGGATTTGCATCACTCAGGTTTCTGACTGGGAGGAGGGGAAGAATTTCTCTTTGTTACCCCTGTGAAGGAACTGTGCTGAGTGGCAGGTAAAAATAGCACGAGAGCTTCGATTCTTTTAGATCTGTCAGCTGCATTTATCTCGTCAATCATAAGATGTGATATATAATGCAGATAACGATTGTGGATAATGCCTTTCAGTGTAATGCCAGCAAGATTACATCACCTTGTTTCCTCTTTGTAGGAAGCCGACTCTTTATATGGTATATCAAAAAGAGGACTACCATGCAAAGAGTCCACGTATTCCCTCGTGAGTGGACAGAGGCTTGCTCTAGCAATCCCAAGATGCTCTTCTAGGCGGTAGTGTGGTCGAGCAGCCGTATGCTTATCGGTGAGGAGTGTTAGACATCGACACGCACACAATAGTCAATAAATGATGCACATAATTCAATAAGTAGATCCACGTTAATTTATCAAAGTAACATGTATCTTTATATATGTTTAGGCACCAGAATTAATACCATCAGGTAAGTTCGTTTTTGCAAGAAAAATACTTTTGCGTTTGAAAAGTCGACACAATTCATTTTTCAGAAGCTGCAATGTTATCTAATGGGAGGAAAAACAAGTTTGGCATACCAGTTCTTTGCAGTGACCAACCTCCGGGACTTCAGGTGAGTATTGGGCAAGGTCCAAGGCAGCACCAGTTGGTCACCGAGGGAGGTCGGGTGCAGTGGTGCAAAACAATGTCGGATGCCCAAGGTTAGCCAATGGAGATCGGTCTGCAGGAAAAGAGGCTTGGGCTGGATCAACCAGCGGGTTCGAGTCTTGCGATGCTAGAGGACGTGGGGACACCGATGGGCCTCTTCTACTCAGGTCGGGGCGGCCGGTTGCAGAGGGTCCGTTAGGTGTCTGGTTTCTTCATCCAGGAACATTCGCAGTTGAGGGGGCCTACACATTGAGGCTGCAAGTGGCTTTGGAAGGTTCATGAGGAGTGAACCAAAGTGTATTCTTGCTCTTGAGGGCTTGGGGACCACGCTGACACCATTGGCCCACTTCGACTCTGGCTGAGTGGCTCAGGTGCAGTGGTGCTTGGCGGTGTCGGGTTTTTGCGGGTCTGAAAGTCCTCACAGTTCTTCTTGGCGTGCCTGCAGGATGGAGGGGGCAGCTCTGCTACTATACAGGAGTTCCTTGAGTGTTTATAGGCTTTGGAGGCATGACAGCTTGCAGGATGAGTTGACTTTTGTGCAATTCGACGTGGAACAGCAGACAGGCCGCCAGGGATGGTGCCAAGTCAGTTGCTCTTCTTATCTCTTTGCATTTGTGGCACTTCGGTGTCCTTCTTCTTTGTAGGTCGTCAGGATCTGATTTTCTGGTGCCAGGGTCTCCCCACGACCTTAGTGAGGGGTCCCTTAATGTGGCACAATTCGTACTGTAGCCCTTGGGGACTCTCTTTATTGCCTCAGGCCATAGGTACCAGCGGTACCATCTACTAAAGACTCACAAAGGATGCTAAAGGTATTGCCAATTAGGGTATATTGTACTGTTTTGGTAAAGAGATCTGGCACTGGGGACCTGGTTAGCAGGAACCCAGTGCACTTCCAGTAGAAATTGCATTGAATCCAGGCAAAAAGTGGGAGTGACCGTGTCCAAAAAAGGCACTTTCCTACACTCTTCATGCACATCTGCGCTGGAATTGCCCAGTGGTTCATTTCTGAGCCTCTGTAGGTTCAACGTTGACGTACAGCCCCTGATAGATGTCAAACATATCTTTAGAATGCCACTGCCTCATCAATTATGCGAGTCTGCCTGTTTTCTGTCCATGGCTGGATGGAGTTGGTATAGCATTGACCTATAAGAATAGTGACTGCCTCCATATCATCAAGGGAAGTATATATCGTTTAAGTGCAGCTTTACTATTCTTAACTTCACATCTACTTACCTTGACAAGATTTGTAAAGTGCAGCATATCTATATCTATAGCTAGAAGATAGGTTTATGTGTATGCGTTTCACCAAATTCCCAACACTGGTTTCCAACAGGCGGGACACGGACACCAGTTAAGTGCTTCAATTGTTTCTTTATTTGCTGATGCTCAGCATGGCAGATGAAGCGTTTTGCCAATCCAGTGGCCTTGATCACATTATATTTATATATATATCTATAAGATAGGTTTATATGATAGGTCTTTATATATATAAAAGGAGAGGCCAAGCTCCACTCCCTTTTTTTTTATTTAAAAAAAAAATGTCAGTGCCCCGGGGGATGGGGTCCCCAGGGCCAAAATCGGCCTGGGGAGGGGGGCCTCGTGCCCCCCTCCTTAAAAAAAAAATATATAAATGTCCAGCCCCGGGGGGTGTGGTCCCCGGGGCCGGAAATGGCCTGAGGGAGGGGGGCCGCTCTGCCTCCGTCCCTTAAAAAAAAAGAAGAAATTGTCCGGGCCCCGGAGGATGGGGTCCCCAAGTCTGAAAATGGCATCCCTCAAGCAGCAGTGTGCCAGGAGGCGTGTTTGCAGAGTGGTGGAGGAAGGGGGCAGAAATCCAGCTGTGTGGGGCTTACTGGAGCTAACAGGAGTGCTTGTTGGCTCCCAGGGAAAGTCAAGAGGCAAGGGGACTTCATCCACCCACCAAGAGCACGCCAGGAGGCGCATTTGCAGAGTGGTGGAGAAAGGGGATGTGGTCTGGGCCCACCTCTAAGCAATCCCACTGTGTGGGGTTTACTGGAGGTAACAGGTAGGCTAGTTGGCCCCTAAGGACCCCTAGCAGCGAAGGGGACTTCATCCCCCAACCAAGAGCTCACCAGGAAGGCCGTTTGCAGAGTGGTGGACAAAGGGGGCGTGGCCTGCTATCAGAACTCAGCAGTCCTGATGTGTGGGACTTACTGGAGGGGTAGTTGTCCCCCAAGGACGTCCTTGGGGGCCAACTACCCCTCCTTTTACCCACAGCACCCTGTGCCCAATGGGAACAGTCCAGCTCGTACTGGGGGTGAATGTTTTGCCAATGTGCAACATTCCGTCCATCATCTTGTGCGTTTTGCTGTTCGCCCTATGTTGGAAGGGTATGCCCAGACGTGGGTCCCGTGCTCACTACGCCACTGGAGTCAAGCTATCTTGGCTGAAGAGGGGTGAAACCCCGAAACCGGTCCTAGAATGCTTGATTCCGGTCCAGGGAAGACATGGCTTGGCAGTTCGGGCTGGACTGTTCCCATGAGGCACAGGGTCAAGACTGATTTGCATATGGCCATGTCTGAACTGGGGTGGCGTGGTGAGCAAAATAACGATGGATTAAACCCAGATCTGTGACTGGGGGTGAATGTTTTGCCAATGTGCAACATTCCGTCCATCATCTTGTGTGTTTTACTTATTTACAAGGCGGCGTTAAGCCACGTTAACTGGTTTAACGCCGCCTTGTAAATAAGGCAAAGGAGTTAACATCACCATGGTCAACGTTGAGATGTAGCAAGTGCTCAAAAGATTCAGAGAAGAGCCTGATTTTCAGTGCTTTAAAAAAGGAAAATAAATCTTGACTTGTTTTAAGAGATCAAGGAAATAAAAAAACTAGCAGGGCCGCACTCTGGCCATGTAGAGTGTGCAAAGGTTGGTAATGGGTGAAATAATGTCTCAGGAAGATGGAAGCAATTCCTAATAGGGCCCTGACTGTAAGGTATTAGTTAGAGGTAGCTGGATGTAAAGAGTCAGCCAAAAAAAGCAGCGGATGTCCTGTCTGCCATATAAAAGTGCACTCTGAATACGATGGTTGAGACGTCTCCATCTTCTGTTCAGATGTCCTGCTAGGCCAACCTGTGAATGAGGTCCTAAGTTTTAAAATGGCCACAGCCAGTGATGCGAAGCAGGTGCAGCATGGCCAGCTATGGCCTCCCCTTTACTTCTCCCATTATCAGTGAAGACCAATAGTAAAATAAATATTAAATGGCCATGGTGCTACCATTTGCTTCTGTCAACTGGATTGAGCCATCTTGGTGTTAAGTTGGAGGTGCTGACTCGTCTTTGTAAATAATATTAGAAATATGGGGGTCCTTGACAGTCTTAGGTAGATCACCATCATTTTAAATATTCTGTGGGTACTGGGGGTTGTAGGAGAGTGGAATCTGACTAATGGTTGCCCCCAACTTTTTGCCTGGTATTTAAGTGGTTTTTGACTAGTCTGGCTGGGATCCTGCTATCCAGGACCCCAGCCTATCTGCTTTCTCCCTAAAACTGTTGTGAGTACTCTAGGTACAAACATAATTGGATGCTGGGCCTGCCCATCCAGTCCCTTGTAGATGGTACCCTAGGTACCCAGGGCATGGGTCCCCCAGTAGGCCTACCAGGACTGCAGCACTTATTGTGCCACCCTGGGACAGCCACCCAAACTGACACCACCAGGCCACTACTGTAGCCTGGGTAAGGTGGTGCTAGCACCCCTTACAGGGATGTAGGTACCCTATGTCCCATACAATTACAACACATATACTCTCATAGGTCACCCCTATGGCAGGCCCTGGTAATCCTACAGGGCTGGGTGCTGAGGTATGTGTGAGGGGGGACCCCTACATGAGTAGGACCTCCCTGCAACCTTCGTAAAACCGTTACTGGGTTGTTTGTAGTGTAGCCATACCATATACTCTTACCGCATTATAAGTTATTGCGTCATCGCTGTAACTTGGGACTGGCTACACAGAACCATATCGTGTTTGGTGTCAAACATGAAGGAATCA
This sequence comes from Triturus cristatus, assembly GCF_964204655.1. Classification (NCBI taxonomy): domain Eukaryota; kingdom Metazoa; phylum Chordata; class Amphibia; order Caudata; family Salamandridae; genus Triturus; species Triturus cristatus. The sequence goes on from NC_140594.1 coordinate 1,126,348,637, forward strand.
TACCCCCAGTCCAGCCATGGGCATGGGGGCACGATTCCCCCTTGCTAGGAGGGTGATATGGGAAAAGCGGTAGATTTTGGAAACCAATTTAAAAGTGCACATGTACCACAAAATGGCTACTGTTCGCCACCTACACGACTCTGGCTGGCTGTTGCTGGGGAAAACCCCAGCCTCGCCATCTGGACAATAGGGCTCCTGTGGCAGGGAGGTGCCAGCACCTCCCCAGACAGGATATGTGGATTGGAACAGGGTGGGTGCACCAAAAGTCCATTCAGAGTTGCACGTAGGCAGCTGCAGAGCCCCCATTCTGCATACACCGCCTGGAACCGGTTCAGGGGCACCCTGCCCCTCGCCCAGGCGGGAACACACAAAGGGGAGTGGGTGTAGCCACCCTTTCCCGCCTCTACTCTGATTGGTAGGCTCTATTTTGGACCATCCCCTAATCTTGGGGATATATGGGAATAACTTTGCCCTAGAGCCTTAGATTCGTACAGGACTTCACAGAACTGACCTTCGACGAGCTGCTGCCCAGCTGACTGAAGAAATCTCCCTTGGGATAAAGGAGTTATCCCCCTGCTTGGCAGGCACCTAAAAGACTACAAGATACCCGGTTGGAACTTCGTTGCTCTCACGACCTTCGACGCCTTCCAGCAACCTCGAGGTGGGTCTCCAGTGCATCCCAGCGTCCTGTGAGTGTGCCCAGCAAGTCTGAGCACCCTGGACCACGTGGGTGTCGAGATCCCCGCATACCCCGAGACACCGGCCACCTCTTGTCCAGCACACGACCCCGACCAGTGGGGAAGTTGTGCTTTGGCCCATTCTTGAGCCAACCTTCAAGCAGCATTTGTGCCGACCCTCAGCTCCCTGGCCCGCTCCGGTGGCCCGTGGGAGCCCTTTTACGCACTCCATTTTGCTGCCTTCCGCGGTCCCTTGTCCCTCGACTTGTGGGCCCTGACGGAGGACAATCTTCCTTTCTAAGAGTTCCCCTGGTTGCTCCAGGCCTACTCTACGCTCCCTGCAAAGGAGAGCACCCTCAGACCCCGTGGGTCTGCACCAGCAGCTGCTTTGTTCATCTTGCGTGGGTTGCGGTTGCCAATGCTTAGTGGATCCAATCGGGACACTAACACCGCAGCGACCCTCAGCCGACGTGGGACAGTTGCCCTCCAGAAGCTGGCCTTCCTTGAAGCCTCCCGGAGCCCGTGACTGCAGAGCCCAGCTGTACCTTCCACACCTGAAGCACCCGACATCCACGAGCTCCTTCCTGTGAGCTCCCTGGTCACTGTGCTGTGACCCAGACTCTGTCCCCTCTGCTTTCAGGTTCATCTTTGTCTTTTCTTCAACTTTAATCTTCACGACTTCAGCGACACTTCCAGCTAGCAGCAGTTTGGACTCCTTTTCCATAGAAAATCAGCCCGCGACCCGACACCAGAATCGACCTATGCACCCGGCTTCCCTGGGGCAGGTAACAGTGGTACTTCGGTACTCCCGTGGTGGTGGGCTCTCCAAAGCCTTAAGTCTCAAGCCTTAACTTTGTACTGTTGTTAGAAGTGTCCTTAAACCTTAATTATTCAACCGCGACATTCTCCATAGGCTAACATTGCGATCCCGACAGCAGCTTCTCGCACTGCACACGCCTCCCGTGGGTCCCCTTCCTCTTAACTGTGGGTGGATTCTTAAGGGGCCAGCGATCCTGAATGCCCTAGGCATTGCCTGTAGAATTGTCGTGGTTCTTATACCACTATTTTAGTATATGGTTTGGTCCCCCCCTGGGGCCCATTGATTTCTGTGCTATTTATTGTGTTTAGAAATGCTTGTTTGAATTGTAACTTTGCCACTAGCCACATAAAGTGACTGTGGGATTCTGTCTAGAATAAATACATATATTTTATATATATACCTGTGTGGGCTACTCTTTCATTTGGTTATTCAAGAGGTTATTATGGTAAAACAATAAGCTTAACACTCCTTCAAGACTTAGCCTGAAGGCTGCTCTCCACAGCTACCACTAGGATAGCTTTCTTTAAAGGTTGTCTTAAACCTACCATCAATAAGAGTCGAATTGGACTGGTGCAAGGTGTCCCTATAACTAGGAACAGCATATGCCAGGCCAACTTCTCACATTGGTGTGCAGCGGTGGGATCCAAGCTTGCCATTGTTTTACCAGATAACAAATTGAATTTCTAAAGTGAAAGCCACAAGGTACCAAAGGTACATATAAATTCAAGCTAGAATACAATAAGTTCTACTGAACTTGGAGTTGTGTGTAGAGGGTTTAGCACACCTTGACTACAACTCAAGAGAGGGTTCAGTAGGCCACACTTAGTGTAGGTAGATACATCACTACACTAAACATGTCTTCAGGTGGCACTAAGGCTATGGAAGGACCCCAGAGGGTCCCAGTAGATAAGTATGATAATTTCACCTTTGCAGAGCTCAGGGAAATGTGCACCCTTAGGGGACTGAAGACAGAAAGAGGTGCCAACACAAAACGTCTCAAGGAGATCCTGCTCATAGCAGACTTTATGGAGTCCATAGGATCCAGAGGGACGGACAGAGTGGGTGGGCACCCCTCAGAAGAGGACACTCCCAGAGTGGAATCTGAAGAGGAACAGGAAGAGGATGAAAATCCTGACCTGGAAGAAACAAACCACTCACAGCATGGAGGTGATGGCCCAAGAGGCACTCCCTCCACCCTTAAAAGGGGAGTGGTGGGTCCAAGAAGGAACAGATCCCCCTCAGTGGGATCCAACCATTCTAAGGGATCCAAAGGGTCCTCTGCCTCTTCTCAGAGAAGAGAAACCTCTCATGAGAGGAAATGCAGACTGATCAAATTTGAGCAGGCTAAGCTTGAGCTTAAAAGGAGGGGCGGGTGGGGGGTACTAAACTCCGGAACATGGATAATTGGAGGTAAGTAAACATTTAATAAAGAAAACGAATTTCGTAGCGCGCCCTGCATCACAAAATGGGGTGCAACGCGCGATGGATATCCTGATGACCCAGAGGTCAATAGTTTCAAAGCGTTCCTGTCCGACCTTAACTTGTCCCAAATCTGTATCAGCCCCACCCATGAAAAAGGCTCAATCCTTGATCTAGTAATTTCCAAATCAGACTCTACCCAGCTGGAATCGATTCTACCTTGCGATTGGTCCGATCATTACATAATCACTTTTCATATCATGGAAGTAGTTAAACTACTCTCTGGTCCAACCATCGAGAATGAAAATCTGGAAAAGGAACCTAGATAACATCAATCCTGCCAACCTCGCATTCGCTAGTAACATCCTCATGCCCTCACCGGATGTATTAAAGGATGTACAGGATATGACCACTCACTACTTCCACTCTATGAACAGGGTACTTGACACCTTAGCTCCCATACAATTAAAAAGAGTCACCACAAAAATGTCAACCCCTGGTATGATGGTAGACTAAATGAGGACAGAAGCTCAGTGAGAGCAATTGAAAGACAAATGGCGAGCCGGATCAGGCCTAAGAACCAAGTTGGTGACCAGAAGAAGGATTCCACTAAGCCCAAAGAGAAAGGTGGGGATGATAAACCAGAAAAGTCCTCTGAAGGGCCCCAACAAACCAGTGCTGGGGGTGGGTCCCAAAATACTTCCTCTAATACCAAGAAACCATATTGCCATGTGTGTAAGAAACCTGGCCACTGGAAAACTGACTCCAGCTGTCCTAAGAATGGCAATAAAGAAAGTGTTCCTCCAAAACCAGCTCCAACACCTCCTGTTACTACTAGTAGTAATCCCCCAGGCGGTGGGAGTGCACCCAAAAACTTAGTTGGGTTTTCTTTGGGGACACCAGTGGACTCTGGCCTAGCCAGGTCCCCTGCATTAGCAACAATGGTCTGTGATGGTGGCATGGGGTTTGCCAACTTTACCATGAGCCCCAGTATTCTGGGCAGGTACAGACAAGAACCAATGATCAATGGTCAGAAGGCTGTGGCCTATAAGGACACAGGGGCCAGTGTCACCATGGTGACCAAGAGGCTAGTGCCCCTAGATCAGCTTTTACCTGGGTTTAGCTATCAGGTGACCAATATTGATGGAATCAGGACAGATCATCCCATGGCAGTGATAAATCTCAGCTGGGGAGGGGTCACTGGCCCCAAGAGAGTGGCAGTGTCCCCAAACTTGCCTGTAGATTGTCTACTGGGGAATGATCTAGAAATCTCAGCCTGGGCTGAGGTTGACCACAAGGCCCATTTAAAAATGGTAGGAATTCCTGAGAGAGTGGATGAGACCCTGAGGGACTCACCTCCACCCCAGGAGAAAATAGAAAGAGTGAAGCCTGAAACTATGGATCACTCTACACAAACAGAGAGCATAGGGGAGGAAGAGCAGTCTTCCCCCCCCCCAGACTACAGGTAAAGGTCCAGTTTCTCAGGGAACTGACCCTGCCCCTTGTGAAGTAACTGCCCCAGAAGTGGACAGGCTTGGCCTGCCCACCTCTCTGGTGGCAGGGGATCCTTCCAAGGTGGTACCCAGTCTGGAGCAGGTATCCTGCCCCTCTCTACCCTGCCTCAGTCAGCCCAGGGCTGCAGAGGTCAGGGAGGTCAGTGGACCCTTATTGGGCCCCTGCCCAGAGGAACCCCCTCATCAGCAGATTAGGGACACCCAGCAGAGTAGTTTCAGCCAGGTGAATATTCCTCTACAAACTGAGGGAGCCCCCTTACCCCTAGGTATAGGCACCCCTCAAATGGATGTTGTGGAGCACAGGGAAACCTGGGGCCTAGCTGCCCCAAACCTTCCAGTGCCCTCCACTATTCCAGCCAAAGGGATCCAACCCCCAGCTGTAGGCAGCCAGAGGTTGACCCTTAGGGCCAGATATGACACCGTCCTGGGCAGAAAGGCTTCCATAGTGGCCAGTGATCTGAGGAGGTTGAGACCAACCCAAGTAGGGTCTCACTTCCAGACTCAGACACCCCACCAGCCCACCTCTGACCCAAAAACCAATACAGGTAATTTCCCTAGACTTTGGAGAAACTCTAGAACCCCTTGGGGTAGGATTTCCCAAGTGGACCATGACACAGGGAGCAACCATGTTAGTACAGGTTCTTCCTTATATGGCCACTCAGGAAATAAAGGCTTATCTGGACAAGGTTAGCCTTATCTCCTTTCGTTTGGGGGGGGGTTATGTAGGAGAGTGGAATCTGACTAATGGTTGCCCCCAACTTTTTGCCTGGTATTTAAGTGGTTTTTGACTAGTCTGGCTGGGATCCTGCTATCCAGGACCCCAGCCTATCTGCTTTCTCCCTAAAACTGTTGTGAGTACTCTAGGTACAAACATAATTGGATGCTGGGCCTGCCCATCCAGTCCCTTGTAGATGGTACCCTAGGTACCCAGGGCATGGGTCCCCCAGTAGGCCTACCAGGACTGCAGCACTTATTGTGCCACCCTGGGACAGCCACCCAAACTGACACCACCAGGCCACTACTGTAGCCTGGGTAAGGTGGTGCTAGCACCCCTTACAGGGATGTAGGTACCCTATGTCCCATACAATTACAACACATATACTCTCATAGGTCACCCCTATGGCAGGCCCTGGTAATCCTACAGGGCTGGGTGCTGAGGTATGTGTGAGGGGGGACCCCTACATGAGTAGGACCTCCCTGCAACCTTCGTAAAACCGTTACTGGGTTGTTTGTAGTGTAGCCATACCATATACTCTTACCGCATTATAAGTTATTGCGTCATCGTTGTAACTTGGGACTGGCTACACAGAACCATATCGTGTTTGGTGTCAAACATGAAGGAATCATACCCCCAGTGCAGCCATGGGCATGGGGGCACGATTCCCCCTTGCTAGGAGGGTGATATGGGAAAAGCGGTAGATTTTGGAAACCAATTTAAAAGTGCACATGTACCACAAAATGGCTACTGTTCGCCACCTACACGACTCTGGCTGGCTGTTGCTGGGGAAAACCCCAGCCTCGCCATCTGGACAATAGGGCTCCTGTGGCAGGGAGGTGCCAGCACCTCCCCAGACAGGATATGTGGATTGGAACAGGGTGGGTGCACCAAAAGTCCATTCAGAGTTGCACGTAGGCAGCTGCAGAGCCCCCATTCTGCATACACCGCCTGGAACCGGTTCAGGGGCACCCTGCCCCTCGCCCAGGCGGGAACACACAAAGGGGAGTGGGTGTAGCCACCCTTTCCCGCCTCTACTCTGATTGGTAGGCTCTATTTTGGACCATCCCCTAATCTTGGGGATATATGGGAATAACTTTGCCCTAGAGCCTTAGATTCGTACAGGACTTCACAGAACTGACCTTCGACGAGCTGCTGCCCAGCTGACTGAAGAAATCTCCCTTGGGATAAAGGAGTTATCCCCCTGCTTGGCAGGCACCTAAAAGACTACAAGATACCCGGTTGGAACTTCGTTGCTCTCACGACCTTCGACGCCTTCCAGCAACCTCGAGGTGGGTCTCCAGTGCATCCCAGCGTCCTGTGAGTGTGCCCAGCAAGTCTGAGCACCCTGGACCACGTGGGTGTCGAGATCCCCGCATACCCCGAGACACCGGCCACCTCTTGTCCAGCACACGACCCCGACCAGTGGGGAAGTTGTGCTTTGGCCCATTCTTGAGCCAACCTTCAAGCAGCATTTGTGCCGACCCTCAGCTCCCTGGCCCGCTCCGGTGGCCCGTGGGAGCCCTTTTACGCACTCCATTTTGCTGCCTTCCGCGGTCCCTTGTCCCTCGACTTGTGGGCCCTGACGGAGGACAATCTTCCTTTCTAAGAGTTCCCCTGGTTGCTCCAGGCCTACTCTACGCTCCCTGCAAAGGAGAGCACCCTCAGACCCCGTGGGTCTGCACCAGCAGCTGCTTTGTTCATCTTGCGTGGGTTGCGGTTGCCAATGCTTAGTGGATCCAATCGGGACACTAACACCGCAGCGACCCTCAGCCGACGTGGGACAGTCGCCCTCCAGAAGCTGGCCTTCCTTGAAGCCTCCCGGAGCCCGTGACTGCAGAGCCCAGCTGTACCTTCCACACCTGAAGCACCCGACATCCACGAGCTCCTTCCTGTGAGCTCCCTGGTCACTGTGCTGTGACCCAGACTCTGTCCCCTCTGCTTTCAGGTTCATCTTTGTCTTTTCTTCAACTTTAATCTTCACGACTTCAGCGACACTTCCAGCTAGCAGCAGTTTGGACTCCTTTTCCATAGAAAATCAGCCCGCGACCCGACACCAGAATCGACCTATGCACCCGGCTTCCCTGGGGCAGGTAACAGTGGTACTTCGGTACTCCCGTGGTGGTGGGCTCTCCAAAGCCTTAAGTCTCAAGCCTTAACTTTGTACTGTTGTTAGAAGTGTCCTTAAACCTTAATTATTCAACCGCGACATTCTCCATAGGCTAACATTGCGATCCCGACAGCAGCTTCTCGCACTGCACACGCCTCCCGTGGGTCCCCTTCCTCTTAACTGTGGGTGGATTCTTAAGGGGCCAGCGATCCTGAATGCCCTAGGCATTGCCTGTAGAATTGTCGTGGTTCTTATACCACTATTTTAGTATATGGTTTGGTCCCCCCCTGGGGCCCATTGATTTCTGTGCTATTTATTGTGTTTAGAAATGCTTGTTTGAATTGTAACTTTGCCACTAGCCACATAAAGTGACTGTGGGATTCTGTCTAGAATAAATACATATATTTTATATATATACCTGTGTGGGCTACTCTTTCATTTGGTTATTCAAGAGGTTATTATGGTAAAACAATAAGCTTAACACTCCTTCAAGACTTAGCCTGAAGGCTGCTCTCCACAGCTACCACTAGGATAGCTTTCTTTAAAGGTTGTCTTAAACCTACCATCAATAAGAGTCGAATTGGACTGGTGCAAGGTGTCCCTATAACTAGGAACAGCATATGCCAGGCCAACTTCTCACAGGGGTGTTTTGTTGCCTGACAGTCTTGTGAAAAGCCCATCATCTGGGACATTCTTTGGGTACTCCACATAGGTTAGTCTTTGGTAGTCTCACGTAGATCCCTATCATCTGGAACATTCTATGGTACTTCTGATAGGTTGGTACCTGACAGACTCAGGGAGAACCCCAACATCTGGGACATTCTTTGGGTACTTCACATGGGTTGGTCCCTGGTAGTCTCAGGTGTATATATATAAACCCATGCTCTGTTTGCAGCACGTTTAGTCTAAATGCGTTGGTGAGCAAAAACAACAATGGATTTAGGCCCAGATCTCTGTACTGGGGTGAATGTATGACATTGTTCTGCATTCTGTCCATCAATAGTTCTTTTTGCCTTGTAAATAAGGCCCCCTTTCACACAGCACTTAGCTTGAAAGGGGTGTGCAATGGGTGTTGCAGTGGGCGTTCCGCTGTAACACCAATTGCTTTTTGATGCTGCCCCCTATTTACAAAGTATGGGGCAGTGCCAAAAATATTGCCAGGGAATACCTGGCCTTAAACAGGCAATACAAGGAGAAATGTTTTATTTCTCCTCGTATTTTGCTCTTTCCATGTTTTGCTGCAGAAACAGCAAATCGTCATTTATGACGGCGCATGGGTGCTTGCGCTGGTATTTATGCAAATATGGTGCATCTCTGCATTTTAAAACTGATGGAGCGCGGTGTTACCAATTTTGGCATAACACCGCACTCTGCCAGTTTCTAGTGTCTGGCCTAAAGTTGTTAACTCCTCTTCTTCAGGCACACATGCAGACCTGCAATTGAGAATTTAAGTCCAGCAGACAGAGGTCATGCCGAAGAGCCTGAGGTGGGCATTCGATGCAATATAGAGACCATTTTTCTGTTTTAGATCCACTAAGTAATGAGGCTCTTAGCCCATGTTTTTGGAAATAAAGGACCATTTTGTAAGATTTTGCGAGCAGTATAAGAATCTAGTAAACATAACAGCACCAAGTACTCTAAGAAATTCCAAGGCAAGGGTTTGTCAGGGATTTAACAAGGCAAAACAGTCAACTTTATTACCCGATGGACCAACTTGACCCAGACACACTCAGAAGCTGAAAGTCCATGGGACAGGACACTACACAGTATATAAATCAATACAAAAACAGTGGCTCTATGTGGAGTTAAAATGTACGTTTTAAAGTTACTTTCTGCTGGGACAGAATTTACTATTGTAACTATATGTTGCCTGAAGTAATCTGTATACTTTTGTTTAACTTATTTGTTTTTAAGTTTTTTTACACAGTAAAGGTTTGTTTACCAAAAAACACCATACAAAATACTCACAATTGAAATATAGAGCATACAACAATGCTATTTTATATGACTAGACTACATTGTGTGTTTATTTTATTTGTTAATTATTTTTTTTGTACTGTCAAGCTTAGAATAACTGTATTACTTGCAGCCTCAAGTTTATTTCAGAACAACTTTTGGACACTAATTGAGAAGACCAGACTTCTTCATCAAAGGCATCATCCCAACATTGGTTGGGATGTGGAGAAGCGATGGGGGGAATATTAGAACTGTGCATGCAGAAATGCCTCTGCTTAGCAATAAATGCAGCTGGTCATAGGTTCACTACATAGGTACATATCTCGGATGTGAAATGCTGCACTGTGTATGTCCTGAGGAGGTCACCAAACCGTTGTGGTCGAAACGTGTCGAATACCAGTGCAAGGGAGGATTGTAAAAATGTCTCTCAAAGATGCACTTGAGTTTTTTGTAAAAATGGCTATTAAGAATTCCATGTTTGGATAATACATCAGTCCTTGAACAACTGACTATCCTCTTGTCCGGTGTGTTTTCCAACTTCGACAAACCTGCTTGCGAAGGTATGTTTTTTTCTGTGTTACATACTGAGAGCTAACCTCCCTTAGCTTCATTGGCTCACCCTCCTATGCAAACTTCTGAACGAAGGAGTCACATTACTTTTGCTTCCCCAAGCTTTGAGAGTGACACTCTTAATTTGCTGACCGCCTTTGAGAGTGTTTCTGGTGGGACTTTCAAAAGTCACCAAGGAAAACCCAGAATCTAGTTGATATACACAAATCTGCAGAGAGGACATTCACCGGATTCATGGGCTGAAATTAGTCTGAAGACCTCAACCAGAACCAGCTTCATCAAGATAGAAGATCTTAATTGCAGGAGAGAAAACAATTAAAATATTCAGTCAGATATTAGAACTTCACCTAGTACAAATGTTCAGATGAAAAGAGAGCCCAGTCTGGCCTCTGTCTGGCAGTGACAGTCCCCGTTACAGCACCATATTGTAGAACCCACCCCCTTCCTGCCTGGTGGGAGCAGGCAGGAAGTTCACAGAACCCTTCAGAGCATCTATCCTACCTGTGGCCCCAATGGAATTATAAAACAGTAGCGCTTCCAGATCACATGAGTTGGATGGGAGTGGGTGGGGCTCCATTGAGGCTGTGTGGCGGCCACCATAAGCACAGGCAGGACCTTCAGCAGGTCATTCAAGGCTTCTGTGGCTTTTTCACCACAACATCAGCCTTATTATCAACTGCACCTTGCAGAAAGAGTTCCTTTGCAACCTACCGAGCACCCTCATCAGAACATAGCAACTGGTAAACGGTTCATACCTAATTTTGAGACTGTTTCATTTAATGTCAACCTTGTCAGCAAAAGCAGTCCCCTCTTCATGGAAGATGTCCTCTGTTTTAATCCCATCTCGTATTATTTGTTCACTAAACTGTCTCCCTGCCTTTCCTTTCTTCTTTCTAGGTGGCACTTTCAAAGCCCCTCTCCTTTGTAACCCCCTTTGATGTCGCTGATGAATATTTCATCTCTTTAAATGCGACCTTTTTCTCTGAAGATGAAAGGGCTGCAGCTGCTGGCGGGAACCTGCTTTCATATCTACCCATTTTTCAGACTACACATATAAGCAGCACACACAGTCCTAAGTAACCTGCTATGTACAACACCAATCTATCTAGAATACCCTGTGAGCCAACGCACACAAATGCTGCAGTTCTGCTTTACTTAAGTTATCATGGAATGTAAACTGACCTCTCTTTTTGATCCCAATTCAAAATGGCCGCCATAAAGTAATGTTATAAACATTCTAAATCAAAATGGTCATCTGGACCCACTCTCACGAGATCCCACTTCACCTGCAGACCAAACCATAGACTGATGACCGTAGGAAGGGTTTATATTTCGTGATTTATGGGCTTGCTTCAGACTTGGCAGTTCATAGCTATGACGCTGGGCCACAAGGATGTGTAATATTTAGAGAAGGAATAGATCACGGGTACTTTCAACAAACATGTTTTTTAAACACTTTACAGATACATCCGGCACACATAATGTTGTTGATTTTATGACTCATGCTCAACTTATGGGAGAAGCTTAGGTGGAAAGCGCAGACGGCCTGATTTATTCACAGGCAAGAGCAACTAGTCCTGGCCATTCGGTCACTCTGGTATTTTCCCGGTGGGTTGCAGGGTAGGGGCTGCTTACATAGCTGAATGGGCTGCCAGGACCCAACATTGAAAAGTCCCCTAGTTTCATTGTAGGCGAGGCGTTCTGCAGGGTGGGGCTGGATTGAACATTTTTGTCTGGGTTAATTTTGGCTTCCAGTCTGATACCCACCTAAGATGGTGGGGCATCTATATGCGCATCTAAAGGCTTGCGACCCACACTGGTGCACGCATGAAATTCCCAACTTGACAATAATGTTGATTGAGAAACAAAGTGCGGCTGCCTGTGCCATCGGGTGGCCACCTGGCTGGGTTTCTACCAACACCATTCATATTTTAGTGTCCAGGGTGGTACAAAAATGAGCAAAATCGCCGAAAACCAGTATTTTAGACCATATCTGTACACATTTCAAACAGCAACTATAAATAGAAAGCATTTTTAAATGTGTTCTAGAGCTGCGTTAACGATCCCTGACTAATAATTAAAGTAAACGAAGACAGAAAAGTCAAGTTACAAATAAATACATGCGATTTTGTTTAAAGTCCTATTTAGTATCACTCCGGGCGTTTGCAGACTCTTAAAACAACAACAAAAAGCCGGGATGTTTTTTCTTGGAAAGCTGGCAACCCTATTTGCAATGCAGAGCAGTAGTGGTGCCTGCAGGAGGGGTGTTTACGACAGCGACAGGGGGTACAGAACACTACAAAAACAAGCAGCAGAAAAACATCCGGGAGTTTGAGTTGGACAGGCGTGGGGTGGGGTGGCGAGGGGGACATGAGGTTGGTTTTTAGGTCTCGGGACCATCCGGTCGGCAGACCGGAAGTCCGGAGATTTAATGTTATTGAGAAGAGGGGCTTGCACCCGCCCCTCTTCTATCCTGTTCTCCATTGGCTGGCCTCTTAAATGCTGGCCAGCCACTGGAGAAGAGGTCCAGTCACTCCGTTGAAGGCCCGTCTTTTTCGGATCGGGGGGCGTGTTTTTTGCGTTCCGTTTCGTTAACTCCTAAAACACGCCCCCCAATCCGAAAATGCCGCTGCCTTTACTCCCGCTCCACATGCGCCTCAGATTCCTGACAACGTTCATTATTTTCAGTCATTGGCAGTTACAAACATCCGGTGTTCTTTATGCGCGGTAACTGTGGCATGATAATCTGTGCATCGTCGAGCAGGGAAAGGTCTGCGTAAGACTGCGCTGCAGCCGTCAGTATCACTAACCAGCTGTCGGAGGTTAGATTTGTTAAACTGCAATTAGTCATGTCATCCCATTCTTCCACCATGTCTGTGAATCAAACATGTGTTCACTGCGTCTACTAAACAACTGATACTAGTTTACTTTTACTTCACAAACGCATAGACGATGTGACACAAATTTCATCTAAGAGTGCGTCCACTACACAGGCTCAAAGAGGTGAGCGCGTGCTACGGCGGTCCGTGTGCAAAGCTCAGAATCGAGGTCCAGCAGGGCTGATTCCCCTATTCATCATTCCGTTCTAACAGTTGAAGAAAGGCGTAACACAGCAGATAGAAAATATCCGTAACTTAGAGTGTCATACTGTTATTGCTGCTAAAAAAAACCTTCAGATTGAGCAGTAGTTCGGTTTCACTGCTGAATTTTTAAAAGAAAAAGCCTTTTCACTGAGCACTCATTTCAGCCAGTGCACAGCATTAATAGTGCCACATTGTAGAAAATGAACCGGAAAGACATTCTGCCTATTAAAAATATCAGCTGATTTAAGGATAAAGTGTTTTCAGTCCCCAGCTTCCCCCCGCCCCCCTAAAAAAGAAATCGGTACCGGCAAATTCTCCATTTTGTGCGCAGTGGCCTTTCTACGGCCTGGAATGACACTCGCAGCATTTACGATCGGACACCTTTAATTTAATTTTTTTTTTTTTTTTTTTTTTTTTTTTTTAATCGGGTGGTACAGCTGAAACAAGGTCAGGTACATGCATCAGTTACCTGTGCCTCATACTTTCTTATTGTTTAAAATTTGAATTAAAGTCGCAGATGGTGGATTGAACAAACATTAGGAGCGCAACCCTTCCCTCACTGAGCCACCCCTGCCACCGAAGATGGAAAAAACAAACATTGCTGCCAGGGCGCCCCCTGCCTCACTGTCCTCACAGCCTCCGATCAGTGTCACCGAGAAGCATTAATTAGATGCAATTTATTCCCTTTTTGCTGCTTGGAATACCAGATAATCACAGGGTGTTAATTGAAGCCAGCCAGACACTTAGCTTTCTTAAACACCGCCAGCACTTTCTGCTGGGAGCATGTTGTGGGTTTTTTAAGACAGATAAATAACAGTTCAGACGGGGCTGCTACTCCTGTAGTACTCTTTTACATACTGTTAAATGCCTTTGTGAACTGTCCCCAAAACATCTAAAAAGGGAATAAAATGAGAATATTAAGGTAATAGGCATACTCAATCAGTTCAAATAGAAAGGAGTGGTGCCCTTTTTGCACTTCTACTAATAAAGAATTCGACGTTTGAGATCTGAGTCACAAAGAAATGTAAGAGTAACCCTTTCTCTGCTGTGCTAAGTATGTATGTAATATTGTGTCAAATGCAGTCAGATAACGTGTAGACTCGAGGAATGCCGTTATATGCCCCCACATTTTACACAGTCTCCATAACTTCTCAGCCATTAGGAGAAAAAAGTGACAGCTACCAGCAACCCAACACGTCTCAGCAGCTTCCTGATGTTTCAGACCTAACCATACAAAATCCTGAGACCAATGAGTAATCATCATGGCAAACCTAGAGAAAACCTCAACAGCTTCCTTAACTTTCCGTTCTTTTGCGAGGCAGAGAGTAACGACTACGGCATGAGTGTTCGCTGACCAATCGCCCCCACTATGGCCACCTCAGAAACCTTTCTGATAATCTGTCAATTTTTATTAGTCATTTATTTTTTAAATGCTTAATTTTTAGTGATAAATGCAAAGATCTAGAAACAACGGTGCCACTTCTGCTTTGGCTCCCAAGATCAATGTGTATGTGTCTAGATCCATGTGTGTGTGTGTGGTTCTGTACGTGTGTGCGTGTGGCTGTGTGTGTATGTGTATGCGGCTCTGTGTATGTATGTGTGGCTCTGTGTGTGTGTGTGTGTGGGAGGCTCTGTGTGTGTATGTGTGTGCCTCTGTGTGTGTGTTGCTCTGTGTGGGTGGCTTTTTAGTAGGTGGCTCTATGCGTGGGTGGCTCTGTCTGTGTGTGGGTGGCTCTATTTGTGTGGCTCTATTTGTGTGTGGTTTGCTCTATGTGAATAGCTCTGTGTAGGTGGCTCTGTGTGGGTGGCTCTGTGTTTGTGGGTGGCTTTGTGTGTGTGGCTCTGTGTGTGGGTGCAAATGCAATAGGTCTCGCATTTGAGATAGATTACGCTATTGACATTGTAAATAACAATGGCGTTTCTTTAAATGTTTTAAAAATAAAAACACACACAAAAAAAATGTCATGAGCAGTGCCAATAGCTCTAACTTTAACAATGCCGAGACCATTGCATTGTAAATGCTTGTCTATTTGGCATCTGGAGAGCAGGGAAGTAATGAAAATGACCCATGGCGGCTCTTCCGCTGAGGCGGAGGTGCGTAGCACCACTGCTTTTCAGCAGTGGAAAATAGGAAACATAAAATGATATTAAAAGTGGTATTATCCTTTTGTTTTTATTTACTGAGACAGTTTGGGGGGTGGGGCTGGCTGGGCTGTCTCACAACCAGCAGGGGGAGGAGTGGTTCCTGCATTTAAGTGCGCATGACGGTTTGGCCTGCCGTCTTGGGCTAGTTACACGGTCATGCACACTTAGCATGTTCTCCACTGGGCTGTAATGCACACCCTAGGTTGAGAACATGCCAATGCTCCCAGTCCCCGTCTGAGTGTTGAACCACAGCTCATAGACCAATCAAGACGCTGCTGTCATGGTAACAGCAACTTTGTGATTGGCTTAGCAGAGCCTGGGTGCTTCCTGCTTCCAGAGGAGAGACGACGCTCTAGGAGAGATGGAGAGACGGCGGCCCTGAAGAGGAGGTAAGTGGGATTTGTATTTTTTATTTTAACATCCCCAAACCCCCTGCCCCGCCACCCCCGTTCTGTACCAGCCACTGCTGCGAATGACTTCTGAAGAGCAGGCTTGGGCGTCTGCTTCCGGATCCTATGGAACACGGCTACGAAAAATAGTCCCTGACATCAGTGGAAGAATACAATGCACAGTTCTGTAAAAGAGACAGAAAAGTATGGTGAGAGAGCAATGGTTGCCTGGGTGGACCACACAACTTAGATGGAAGTAATCCAAAAATATCAGGGGCTGACCCAATTGTAGTGGGCACGACTCGTGGCTCGCCGGCCCACACTCAGGCCCACCAGGCACGCAGTAAATACTACTCTGCACTCAAGCTTAGTGGGTAATGCACGCTGACCTGAGCGGTCCTAGCACCTTTATTTAATCCCTCGGACCACGCCCGGCCCTCAGGATGCATGTTGGCAACATTGTTGGGTAGCGGCCGAGTGGCTCAACACACCAGCTACGCCAACGGTAGAAGAGGCCTGACCCAAAGCCCACCCACTCTCGTGTTAGGTTGGCTACACCTAAAAATATTATTGCAAACAGCCTAAATGAAATAAAAGAGCAAGTGATGTGCCCATGATAAAGTGCCAAAGCCAGGAATAGAATCAAGGTGCGCGCATTTCATGTACAGCAAGTTAGCGAATATCTGTATGCAGTGCTTAATTTATTAAAAAATAAATATAAAAAAATAAGTGGCAGGGCCCAAGATATTTTGCAGGAGGTCCTGCAACTTTCACCACGGACAGGCCCTGCCAAAGCTGCCAAATACCATATTAACGCCGCCTACTAACCATCACGCTCCTACAAATGTGACAGTTTGGACTACAACAGCTGACCTAAATGTAGAATAATGGCTTGGACCCGCAGGAATTATTATTATTTTTAATGGTATATCAGATTGTTAAACACTTCGCTCCTGTGCTCTTTTAAAAAGGACTGACAGCGCCACCAGGTGGTCGGTTGTCATAAATATGTGCCGGTGTTAACAAATAAGAAGTTAGTGCTGGTGTCATGCACCAGCAAACACAGGCACAAATTAAGCACACAGTTAATTACTGGCTGTATCACCAGGATGCCCTGAGCCTCAAACTACTACAGTGAGTAGGGGGCTGAGATCACTACTGAAATATTTCAGCAAAGCTACCAAGCACATAGCAAACCTTGAGGATCATAAATAAGAGACACTTGGCCATATTCTCAAGCAGCTAAAAGAGAGAGGGTTAGGGAAAGAGAGGGAGAGAGAAAAGAGAGGAAGAGAGAAAAGAGAGAAAGAGAGAGCGAACGAGAGAGAGAGAAAGAGAGAGGGAGAGGGGGAGAGAGAAAGAGAGAGGGAGAGAGAGGGAGAGATGGAGATAGAAAGAGAGAGTGCCGACACTGCGGACCCAGGCCCCACTGCTCATCTGCAGCCACCGGTGTGTCTCCAACCACGTGCCGGCACACACTGCAGTCCCCCAGGTCACTCATCTGAAACAGTTGCCAGAGACATGAATGGCAGAGTCCATACAGTAGCACACGCCATCACCGCTTGCCCGCCATGGCGCACACAGGCTGCTGCACCCCAGCCCCTCCCGCCGCCCAGCGGAGACTGTCCGCCCCTGCGCGACCAGGCCTCACTGCTCAACTTCTACCACCATGTTCCGGTTGGATCTCCAAGCCCGTGGCCCGCGACCATGGCACTGTCCACATCATGCAGCCATGCACCGTGGGCCTCCAGGTCACACACATGATTCTGGGTCTTGAGTACACATCAGTGCACAGGGCATAATCGCAGGCTGCACACCCGCTCAGCCCAATAGGTGCCACCAACTCTTTGAACTGTGAGGAGACACCACTTGGCGGGAGGCACGGACTGCCCGCTGGCTGAGGCCTACACTGCGGTCCAGCAGGGCTCACACCAATGCCACCATTCCGGAATTCCCAGATGGCGCATCATCGCAGGCTGCATACCCGCTCAGCACTGAAGGTGCCCTTATCTCAATGCACCGAATGACAACATCCCGTGGCGGTGTGCCTGTGCCTACCGCAGTGCATCCGGTGCCACCAAGTCTGTGCACCGCTAGCCATAGACCCTTTATGATTGAGTCCGTGGTGCGGACGCCATCAAGTCACCCCCGACACCGGGCAATGTGCTGTGCCCGGGCCCTAGGCCCAAATGCATAAAAGATACCCACACGGAGACACCCATTTGGAGAGTGGAAATGGTGTCCAGCACGTGCACCAGGCACTTTTATTGGCACGGTCACATGTCCTGTGACGCCGGTGCCGAATGGGTGTGGTGTGGGTGTGAACCAGCCGTGAGGGAGTGGCCGTGGTATGCGGACAACTAGACCTGTGAGCAGCAGATCCCTACAGGGAAGACCTGGGACATGTAGCGTTGTTGTTCCCCCCTGTGAGCGTGAGCGGAGTGGACTGGTCTGGCGAATGAATGTTTCCCCGTTCTAGTTTCGGCACCACCCAGCACGCAATCGGCAATGTGTCACCCTGTGACCCAAGTCCCACAACATAAGCAACATGGACGTAAGGTACAATCAATGACCCTACATGCATTCATGCCTCCACACTTGCAAGATCATAGATATGAAACATCGTTGTGAAAATGAATGTTTAATGCGCATTAAATGGAGTGTTGTATGCGGAGCAGTACAGGGCCAAGCAAAGCCCACCTTGCAGCGTCGGCGTGTTGCGGGCCATTCAGAGTCCTTCTGTGAATGACATGTTCCTCAGTAGTGGAGGAGTACAGTCCGCAGTCTGATATCTGTGTCATGGGTGACCAGACAGAATATGGCAGTCCATGTCGACGTCTAAGGTGAGTGTCGCAGAATGCATCGGGGACACTGGAAGGGGATGATGCTGAGAGCAGAACCAAGCATTAACAGGCCGGACATGCATGCTACCGCTTCCTTATGACCAAGAGGAGAGATTCATCCGCCTCTTCGTCCTCTGCTGTTTCAGGTGCCTCACATGTGGGTGGTGGTGTTCTGTCTCCAGCACTGTGTGGCAGTGACACCGCAGGGACTGGAGGTGGAATGTCTGCTGCACTGTGTGGCAATGACACATCAGTGGCCAGAGATGTGGATGGAGTGGTAGCAGCAGCATGCATCGGCGCCAGGCCTTGTGGCAGCAATGCCATGAGGATGGTCTTTATGGCATTGAGGGACCCAGCCAACTCTCTCTGGTGTGCAGCCGTGTCAGCCGCTGTTTCCGCACGGTTACGCTCCCTGTCCTCCATGAGCCTCCTCATGAGTCCCAACTCCCGGGCGAGCTCGCTGGAGCAACTATGATTGGACAATCGTTCTTGCCTCTGAGTCAGGACCCTGGCGATTTCAGCCATGGTTCATTGGAGGGCATGGAGCGGACTGTCGGTGTTCGTTATGGACTGTGAGTGGTCCCTGATGGGTCTTAGACACCCATGTATGGTGTCTAGTTGGCTGCCATGCAGTCAAACCCCACCTGCACCTGTTCGGCCAGCTTCTCCTGGCACCCCAACACATGGAGTTGGAAGGCCATGTGTTGGTCGTGGGGGTCCTGGGAGTCAGCCGTGGTGGTGGGTGCTGCCTACTGTGTGTACTGTGCAGGGGGTGGGTTCTCCTCGTAGTAGCTGGGTGGACCTGCTCCTGGAAGTGGGCTGCGGAGGCTGTCCACGAGTTGTTGGAGGGCGTCGGACTCGAAGGTCTGGTTGTCCTCTTCGTCATCAGAGAAGAGAGGTTGGGACTGCTCTGCAGGAGGAGTTGTTTTTCCCTCTGCAATACGAAGAGGAGATGCAGTTTAACATTGTGTTCACATGTATGTTGACGCATTGAACATGTTTACATGCAGACTAAATAACAGTGTACATTGTGACTGTTTGTGGGGAGCTGCCTATGTGATGTGGGACAGTGGAGATTTTGACCACTTCACGGATGTGTGTTTGTACTTGTACATTGTCAACTCTCATTTCCCTGCGATGCCATATGTAATTGGCCAGTTACTGCATACAAGCGGGACCAGTTGTGTCCCCTATTCTGTTGTGGACGTGTTGCGGATTGTGCTACATCGTTGTCAATGTTGCTGTGCTCCGCATGTGATGTGTGTGCCGCATTTTGGGGAATTGCCCCTGCAGCTCTGAGTTGGTTGCCTCTGATCCCTTACATGCGGTGTGCCTCTGCCTTCTGTGCTTATACAGTGCTGGGATGTGGCATTCTTGGGTGCATTGGCTTCTTGGTGGGAGTTGGGGGTCTGGGGCATGGTTTGTCTGATGATGTGCTGTGCTTACTTGTGCATGTGTGCCCATCTCCCCCGTCCCTGGTCGTTACTCACCCTGTTGCTGTTGTATCTGGTCCTGTAGAGCAGTGTCCGGGCCCCCAACTCCTGCCACCGTCTCCGCACTGATGACTGTGGACACCATTTCCTCTGTCTCATCCAGCTCCTCCTGTGGCGCTGGACTCCCACCTCCAGTCTGCATTGCTGCCTTCTGGTTGTTTGCGAGCTTCTGCTTGGTTTTGCGCTTGACATCATTCCAGCGCCTTTTGACCTCGTCAATTGTCCTCTTCAGCACTCCGACTGCATTCACCTTGTCCACGATGGTCTGCCATATTCCATTTTTTGTAGCCAGTGACACAGTGGAGGTGACAAACAGTAGTTGATGGTGTTCTATCACCTCCGTTATCAGGATCTGTTTTCCTGCGGACTGAACCTTTTCTTCTGACTCTTCTTCTCCTTGCCCTTCCCTGACCCCGAAGTCCCAGGCTGGTCCTCCAGGGGCTTGTGGGGTTCTGGTTGTCCTCTGCACTTGCTCCGTCTGACTCCATTGTGCTTCGCTGTTGTTTGGCTTTTGTATGTGTTTTTTTCACCTTTTGTAGTACATTTTCCTGCATGTCGCATGGGAATTGCAGGCCTGTGGGTGGCTTTTGCAGATTTTTGTATCGCAATTGGTGTCATCGCTGCTTTTTTGGCGTTGGTGTTTTGCATTTTTGCGGCGTCGCGTTGGTTTGACGCGTTGTCGTGGGACTATCGCATGTTGCTGCCGGCTTGGGAATATCACGTTGACACAGAGTTATTTTCCAGCGATGGACTGCGATGTGGTGAGTTGCGATAAGCTACTCTTGCGGTAGTTATCACACGTTCTTGAGAATATATCCCACTGTTCTTAGTTGCTAGTTAGGTGGTAAATGTGGGTGGTAAATTCAAGTGTAGAAAATCTGATACGTAGCAGTAATTTAATGTGCGTTGCATAGGATTACGAGTTTTTCCATGCTTAATTGTATCATATTTTGTGCACAAGGATTTACCAGACGAGATGTCCGGTAGTAATATCAGTAGGTGAAAAGTCTCACCCAGTTTATGTGAGGATTTACTTGCATATGTGCCATTTGCTTTGTAACAATCATACGCGGAGTTAGCGCACTCAGAATTACCGCACATGCATAAAAAGCCAGAGGAAAAGGAAATACACAATTTTTAAGTGCTAAACACATATGCCACTTCCTGTGTAAACATAGGAAGCCATCTTAGCACATCTGCAGACTGATGTTAGGATACCTTTGTGATGGAAGACCTTACTATCTTGCATACTGCTTACATTTTGTCGATTTCAACCCAACTCATCCAGCAGATCTTTTAGACATCTGCTTACATTGAGTTTGTCTTAAACAATTTATGGGAGACAGAGCAAACTGAAATTCTCTGAGAGGGGGCTGAAGGTTTGGGCAGTCGAAGTGCTCAGGGAGGAGCCAAAGGTCATCGGTCAACTCATGATGAAGGCCAGTGGAAACGTGAGGGACCAATTATGGCATAACATTTCGACACCCAGTAGAAGACTGCAAAAAATGTTTCAGTGACTTGAAGAGAGTAGTGAAGGAAAGGCTGGCCAAATACTGAAAATACATCTTGGCCAGTAGTGGGGGCCCTGTGCCCAAATTGAAACTGGGGCCCCGGGTTCATGAGCATCCAGGGCCATCTTGACAGCATTATAGGCCCCCAAGCGAAGCAGTGCACTGGGCCATGTCTACACAACCACTCACAGAAAGAACAAGCATTTGCATTGCAATAGGTCTCGTATTTACGAGAGTTTGAGCTACTGGCATTGTAAAATGACAATACCTTTTATTTATGTGTTGTTTTTAAAACAGATAAATAAAAGGCATTGTCATTTACTATGTCAATAATTAAACTCTTGCAAATGCAAGACCTATTGCACTGCAAATGTGTTCGGCTCCCGTGCTATAACATTTTTAGGTCTCGCCTGAGCCAGCGCTTTAGAACTGCTCTGGCGAGACTTATAGTAAGCACTTTTGGAAGTGCAAACGAGTGCTTTCAGGCCGCCAACTACAGTGCATGTGTGCCGGGCGCGCGCACCATTTGGCAGCCTGAAAGCACTCGTTGTCTTTCACTTTCGTGGCCGCTCGGCCGCTTTGATATTTTATCGTGATCGCGATCACTTTCACATTCGCGGCCGTACGGCCGCTTCCCTTCCTACTTTAATGCACTGTTAAAGCAGAATCCACGCGTCGTAAAGCACATCGTGACCCCATCCCCGGCCATCGCTCTCTTCCATTCACCATCTGCCCCCCCGTCCTTTCCCCTCCTCCTTTCACTCAGTCATTCCATTCTTACCCCTCCTTCATTCACCACTGCCTCTCGCCCTTCTGTTAGTTTCTTTCCTACTCTCGCCTCTATCAGTTCTCTTCTTCTCCAGACCTTTCTCTTTGCTATCTCACCCTCCCTACTCTCCTGTCCTCTCCTCCATTCTCTTCATCCGTTCTTCCTCCAAGGTCCCCTCTCAGTGCCAGAGGTGGTATTTGCAGCTGTGTCGTTTATGCCCCGTGCCTGGCCGCTCCTTCCCCCATCTCAGATAATATCGTTTTTTTATTCTGTCTTTATTTCTATGGCCTATGGCGTGATATGGACGATGAAGGCGCGGATCGATTGGACGCTGCTGATAGCAATAGAGCTTCCATCTCACAGGGTGCCACCGACTGGTTTTGTTTTCACTTTGTTTGCACTCGGCGAAAATGTCCCGATATTTCTTGTGAATAGCGCTTTCTTTTCCAAGGAGAACCTGTTGTCATCTGCAGGGAAATTATAGCAAAGTTCATAAATAGGTCCAGCCCTGCCTCCACATGCCCTTTATAACACTTACTTTCATGCTCAAACATGAGAGACAGCGCGGTACGTATCAGACGCATCTCTCTGGATGGACTCCCAGCTATGTCATGGTATTAATTTAAATTGTTTTTTTTTCAATGCTTTGCAAAAAACCAATCTTGATGATTGGCGATTAAAAACATGGACACAGGCCTTTCACTACAATCTGCTTTAAAACCCATATTACTCGTGACCGAGGCACTGACTGTGGTGTTTGCTTATTTTGAGGGGGGGCCCGAGGTTGGGCTGTTATTGACAGTACAGCTGTGCTCACAAAGCTTAAGTGTTTGAAGAACTGAAAACTGGGGGAAGCCTGGAAGCAGGTGGGGGGGATGGGCTGGCGCGGCCAACTTCAGCTTAGATTTTCAGGATTACTTGTGTCATATTTGTTACCTTTACAGATGCATCCTGCTCTCTCTCACCCTAAAGAATTTACAGGTGCTTAACAAAAAGGCCACAAACCCATCTGCATGCCACTGGGAATCCCAGCCATAATTGCTCCCTTTCCCAAGGCAACCCCCCTGCTCTGACACTTTATTGCCCTGGCTTTCTCTGAGGTCTCGGCGCCTCATTCCACACTGCCGCCATCTGGTTTGCGCTGTGGTTTACCGCTCACTGTGGGAGTCGAAGGGCCTTGTACCCAGGTGGAGGGCGCCCAGTGCAGAGAGCCACCCGTCTGCCTGTGATTAAAGAGGCCTGCTCATCTCCCGCGGGTGTCATTTTCAACACGGTTAATGAAACTGAAGCTGTATTCAAGAACAACACGCGTGGGGCCTAGGACTTCTCGGTGCCCCCTTGTGAAATATTCAACAACATCGCTGGTTCCTTTTCACCTTAGCCGGCCCCTTTCCCGCACCCGGCTGTAGGCTACATTTCTACATTGTCTGATGCAGCTGTTCATGATTCAGGTGACACTATGACCTCTGGGAACCCGAGAGCAATAAATGATAATAAATAGGCTTCGTCCTCTTTTAAGAAGCAGTTTCTCTATTAAGGTAAGGGAGGGCCATACGGAGCTGCTCTAAATGGCCTGTCTTATCACCTGAGCTAATTCCGGTGTTTAATGAATAGATCTTTGTATTTCTTGGTAAATCTGGTTGTGTATCATTTGAATTATTTACTAATCTCTGCAAACCCTGTATGTTTCCTCCTATCCCGTGTAATTTTCAGACTTAATCTGATGGAGGCGTCCATGTAGCTGACCAGCAGTGAAATTAGCGGTTCATTATTGGAGTTGTTTGGGGTGGGGGGGATGTTGCATTCCGATGGAACGCCCTCGCATCATGACAACAAGCATTTGCAATGCAATAGGTCTCGCAGTTGTTAAGAGTTTGAGCTATTGGCACTGTAAATGGCAATGCATTTTATTTATGTGTGGGTTTTTAAAACATAAATAAAAGGCATTGTCATTTACAATGCCAATAGCTCAAACTCGTATAAATGCGAGACCTATTGCATTGCAAATGCTTGTTTTTAAAGCGTTAGGGTAGAGCATGTCCTGTCTGCAACAACAGTCAGGACAAAGCTATTTGAGAAAATAGTGTTCAGAGGCTGCATTTAAAGACTACCGAGTAACAACACACGTAACAGGGGGTGTTGGCATGGGAGGTTACAAAATTAGACTAAGGTGGGACTACTAAGCCTATTTACCAATAAACAGCCAGAGTTTACAGTGAACACTCACACAAGCCAATGAAAAATTGGGCAGAGAGTGGGCGGAGCTTCACGGCCCTACCTGAATACAGGATGCCTCCCATAGGAGCGTATGCGCTGCCCAGACTCAACCTAAAAACTAGACACCTCCACAGAGAGACCAGTGCCTGCATATACAGCCTGACCTCTACATGTGCAGTTTGACAGCTGCATTTCCTTCTGAAATATCACATAGGGTGCCTCACAACTGCATCATGCATCAGAGACCTGCAAGTGCAGCCAGACTCCTGCAAAGACAGCTGTACCTGCGGCCCGATTTCTGCACAAGCAGCCTGACAGCTGCAGGTCCTTCTGAACAACAGCAAGTTTTGCCATACATCTGCATTTACTGCCAAACACCTATGTATGCAAGTACAGCTCTGCAGCTGCACAGACAGCTAGCTGTACCTACACATGCGGCACAAATCCCTGCGTGTCCAGCCCGACAACTCCGTGTGCTATAGAATAACTGCATGTGGTGCCATGCAAATGCATATATTGCAGAACATCTGCTTGTGTGGTCAGACTCCTGAACAGACAGCTCGTCCCTGCATGTGCAGCGCAAGCTCTGAATGTACAGCCTGACATCAGCATGCCCTTCTGGACATGTGTTGCCGGACAACTACATCTGTTGCCAAATGCCCACACACGCAAACACAGCATGAAAACTGCACAGACACTTGTATATGTATATGCAGTACACACCCCTGCACGTGCAGCCTGACAACTACATGTGCTGTTGTATGACGGCATACGATACCATGAAAGTGCATGTCCTGCTTGACATCTGTGTAGCCAGACACCTGCCGCACAGCACCTGTAGGTACACACATACACCTCTATGTACAGCCCGACACTGGAACAATCTGCCTCCATCTTTAACAGCAGCCCTATATCTGCAAGAACAGCCCTATTATTGTCTGCGTAGTCTGTCACCTGTTGCATACAGTACCCAAAACATAAGTGCTATCATATACCTGCATGTGCGGAGTGTAGCCTGACACTGTACGTACAGCTTCACACCTTAACACAAGCTAGAAAGCCTATACAGCAAACCACTTACACATATCATAACCTACATGTGGCTAGCATCTAACACAGATGAAGCATAATTCTGCATGGCATAACATTTTGGAAATGCTGGCCTCGGGAGCAAGAAACCAGATTCTCACGAGGAAACAAACATAGTATGAGGTGTTGCTTATGGCAGGTGAAGTGTAAAACAGAACACAAGCAAAATATCTACTTGGATGCATAGAAATATTGGTTGTAAATGAAATACGGTGCACCAAAAAGACACACAGAAACCCCACAAGGGAAGAAGCAAGTAGACTGGACTTTGCCCGCATGGAAATCAGCTGGCTTGAAACAGAGGGAAGTGTGAACAGTCTCACTACATAGGACCTCACAAAGCAAACAGCAGAAGTGTGTCCATGCAAGGAATCCATAGAATGACGACGTGACAACACAGCTATTTTCTAATAAAGAGATCAAATGAACTATATTTACCTTTGTAATTCTAGATTTGTTGATTTAAAAAAAAAAAGTGCAGAGTTTTATATAGAACTTGACCCGAATCGGGCATCAGACCACTTTACATAGCACCAGTTGCGTTACATGAGGACACATTCATTTTTGTTAGACACGGGGAGATTAAGTGATTTGCCCAGAATCACAGGATGTTTGGCGTCGATACCGAGACTCGAACCCAGATACCCATGTCCGAGGTCCAGCGCCCTAGCCGTTAGGCCAACTCTTCTCCCCATGAAGATGATGAATTCTATTTTCGAATTGGGGCATCCTGCAGTTCAAAATAAATAGAATGCTCCAGAATGTTACACACTTCTTGCGCAACAAAAGCCCTGCATATTTTATTAACAAGACGTGTACCAATTGGGTGGTGCTCTTGGCATTTAACACACAGTAAAGATTGCAGTGACGACACAGTGGGTAATATGCTTTTAATCTTAACAGCATGCACTCAATAAAGCTAGCTGCACTTTTTATCACACATATATATATATATATATACACAAGATAAAGGATCTACAGGAATGATGCACCAATTGTTGGGGTGGTGTGAAGCAATCACACTATGAGTAGCCTCAGGAAGGCACTCCTGCCATGACTTTACCTCGCTCTTGATGGGCTGCGGCCTCTTGCCTAGTTTCATCTCCAGGAAGTGAAGCGGGGAGATCATGCAGCCGATGCCACAGATGCCGGGGTATTTGAGGTCCTTCACAGACATGGTGGTGCCGGGGATCCTGCTGAGGAAATCCAGCCCTGGCAGTGTGCCAGCCGTCAACGAAGGTTCTGGAATCTGCCCAGGCATCATATCATGAGTCCAGGCCTACGACTCTAGAAAGCAAAGGAAACAAGCCAACACGGACACGAACAGAGGGGAGTGAGTGAGTTCAAGGGCAAGTCAGCACAGACAATCAACTGAGGGCGAATTTGGAAGCTTTTTACAAAACAAAAAAGAGCCTCTAACGATAAAATGATAGTGGGAGGGCATGGCCAAGTGTGTGGACGTGCTGTAAACAGCTCCACATTAGGTACTCGAAAATCCTGATAAATATGTTTCACAGGCGACAATGGCTGTATGACACCACCGGTCGATGTAGCGACCCTGGCAAATCGGGACTGCCGGCACCGGAGCTGAGTGGGTGAGGCTGTCGGAGTGATGGCTTTGTGAAGCTGAGATTGACTGGGCGTGGCCCGGCCTCGCGTAGCCAGTAGCCGGGGAATGGAACCGTGCTCGTCCATGGCGGGGAGAGACCGCTTGTAACTGAATGTTCGGCTCCGGCCTCTCCACGCCTCCTGCGAGGGGGCTGAGACACCCTTTCGACTAAGGCCACATGACGGGCGCTACAGCAGGAGGTGAGAGTTTCCCGCGCCGGAGAAATTCAGGAATCACAAGGGCCCCCGAGTGACTGTGAACGGAGGCCTGGACAACTTGCGGCTTGCCGCGACTCGACCTGCGGCTGCCGGCGTTGAGTGCTCGGAACCCTGCAGGCCGCTACTGAACCCATCCATCACCCTGCTGAGGTACACGGGTCAAGGCCAGTGTCGGGGATGCAGCCGCAATGGGCGCGATGAGCGCCCACGGCCCATAACCATAATATTTACAAGGAAGTGAGGAATACCAAGGAGATTGTCTTCCATGCTCGTGTTGTAAGTGCACCAGGGCAGATTGTATTTCGCTGCTACATACCTGGAAGCGGCCTGACCAGGGACCTTAAGAGAAACCTGGGCATAGCTCAACAGGCTCATAATGTTGCCGGTCTTGGGGACCAGAGTCAGGCCCCCATAAAAGACTGTGAGGGAACGTGCGAGACACCCCCCCCCCCGGCCCACCTCCGTCAACATATGGGCACATCAAAGGCCACTAAGGGCCCGTATTTGCCATTGTGCGGCTCGGCATGACCGGAAACATGTCTGGGGGTTCTGTGCTTCTTGAGGGCAGATGAACAGCTTTAGCCACTAGAGTCATTTAGAGTCCACATATAAACAAGAACGCGAGTGCTGCACGCCACGCTAATTAACAAGCGGCACTGAAAGCGATCGCTTTCGCAATCACTATTGTTAAATTAAAAAAACACACACGCGAGTGGTGCGTGTGCCACTGCGAGACGTGCTTTCAATTATCGCGCCCGTGTCTGGGCACGATAATTGAAACCACATGGCCTTTGGTGCGCGTAATAGACACCAATAGGCCATGGGCGGAGCAATGTTTCCTCCTTTGGCCTATTGCGTGCCGTCTTTGAGAAATACACGCACTCAAAGGCCAATCGCGGATGCCAAAAGGAAAAGCACACGCACAAGCGTGTGCAATTCCAGGCTCCGTTTCTAAACCCCGTACAAAAGGGCTCTCGCCTGCGCGAGCACCGCTGAGCAGTGCAACGCAGGTCGCGAGACCTAAAAATGTTTAACGTAAAATTAGTGTTAAATTCTGGTCTGCCTGCGGCCCCTATGCCGTGGGCCCCCAGGGCAACTGCCCAGCGTGCACATGCCTTGAGACGGCACTGTGAGCATCATTATGAATCCTCACACATGGAAGAAATTGCTGGTGCTGAGGCTGGAGGGGATATTGAACCTGATCAAAGTTCTTATAATATATTACATCATTATTATTGTGATGCGTTCTTGTAACATGCTACTTGTGGTATGTAAAGTAAACGGGAAACGTCCTTTCGGACGAAGCCGGAATCATGCCGCGCCAACACAGCACCGGCAATAGAACAAATGCGGCATTAGCATGCATTCTTTCAGCACTCAAGTCATAACTTGACTTGCTTTTAGGGGGGCGCATTGGTGGAAAAGTGTTGGATTTAAAGTCCAAAACCTTCCCTACTGTTGCGCAGACTGGAGTTAGAATAGTAAATTAAACTATTCCAACATCCAGCACCCTCCTAAGGCAAGCCGTTAAATGACTTGTGTGCTGAACAAATATGTCCTAAAGGCTCTTTGAGTCAAAAGACAGCGTTCGGAATGCATTCGTCCTAATCACATGCAGAATACCATCATACATTCAAAGTAAACATCCACAAATTGCAATACTCTGCGGTAACACATGACCAGTAACTTGGAATATATCAGTAAATTTGTGCTAAGCGTTTATGTTTCATGTGACTTTAGAATTGCCAGGTTCTAAAAGCAAACCATTACATAAAGACATGTAATACAAGATCAGAGCAGATGTTTATACTGTGTTTTCAATTATGTGTGTGGGTTAATTAAATGTAGTAGTTTGTTGGTATTAGGCTAAGGAAAGTATGGATATGTTACGGCATTAACATAGAATTCATTTATCATTCAATGAGGACAATGGCTAGGAGGCTTCTCTGGGTTGAAATGTTATGTACATATAAATCACTTACTTACATATAATGTGTTAAATTTGTCTGACATACTACTCCAGGAGCGATATTTCTAAAATATACTTATTTATTGTGCAGGAGATACTGGATGGGATGAAGATGAAGAGGCCGAGCCAACGAAGAGGTCAACTATGAAGAGAGGGAAGCATCAGTGACTGCCGTTACTATTCTAGCTACGTCATCAATTGCTACGACCACAACTGAGGCCTCCTTTGAAGTTACTATTACAACTGAAGCTGTCACCACAGCAACAGCCCCTATCCCAACACCAGCTGCAGCATCAACTGCACAGTGTCAGCGACTCTGAGGGCCCGATTCACAATGAGCCTCCGCAGACATGGCTGAGGCTTCACAGTCGTATGGAGCCTCCACAGTAGTTGCTGAGGCTCCGCAGTTGTTGAGAGACTCAGCAGTCGTTGAGAGCCTCCGCAGACATGGCTGAGGCTCTTCAGTCGTTGCTGAGGCTCCGCAATTGTTGCCGAGGCTCCGCAGTCGTGGAGAGACTCAGCAGTCGTTGAGAGGCTCTGCTGTTGTTGCCTAGGCTCTTCAGTCGTTGCTGAGGCTCCGCTGTTGTTGCTGAGGCTCCGCAGTCATCGCTGAGGCTCCGCAGTTGTTGCCAAGGCTCTGCAGTCATTGCTGAGGCTCCGCAGTTGTTGCTGAGGCTCCTCAGTCATAACAGAGTTTCCATAGTCGATGCAGATGCTCAGCATTCATTGCCGAGGCTCCACAGTCATTGCTGAGGCTCCGCAGCTGTGGCGGAGGCTCAGCAGTCATGTCGGAGGCTCAGCAGTCATGGCGGAGTCTCTGCACTAGTGGTGAGGTCTCCACACTCATGGCAGAGGTTCCGCAGTCATTGCGAGGCTCCACAGTCGTGTCGGAGTCTCCGCAGACATGGTGGAGTCTCCGCACTAATGGTGGAGTCTCCACATTCACTTGCGGAGGTTCTGCAGTTGATGCGAGGTTCCGCAGTCGTTGCCGAGGCTCTTTAGTCATGGTGGAGTCTCCGCAGTCGTGGCCGAGCCTCTGCCGTCATTGCAGAGTTTCTGCACTCATGGCGGAATCTCCACAATGACAAAACAAATGCAGTGCGGAGACTGCCATGAGTGCGGAGTCTACGTCACGAATGTGGAGTCTCCACCACAAGTACGGAGTCTCTGCCACGACTGCGAAGGCTTATTTTGAATCAGGCCCTGAGTGTAAGCCACGTGTGTGAGCATGATTACCCACAACTGGAGCGATGGGACGGAGAGGGAGGCTGTGATCACGACACGCGTCACGGAGATCAACCAGAGTCACAGCGCTCTGCTGGTACCTTGTCAACGCAACCAGAGGGTGAAGTTGAAAGTTTGGAGTCTCTGCAGAGTGGAAGGAAAGGCGTTTGGAAACTCTGAAGCCTCTGCCACTGCACCTGGTGTGTTGCTAGGTGTCAGGAACTATACCTGAGCTTGTAGTCATACAAGAGGCCTGATCAGCAAGGTGGAGCGCTGTAAGGGCTAGACAACACCTCTTTCAAATGCAGACCGACAGTGCAAATAGGCGTGCTTCTTGATGGCATGGCTGCTGTAGTTAGAGAATGTAGTCGGCAAAAGAGGGAGCGGCAAATAACAATTAGTGACAACCCTCTAAAGTTAGCCAAGAATCAGCTGGGCCACACCACTGCCATCCAAGCGGAGACACTTGATTGGGTGAATTGATTCAGGAAGAATTTAGGAGTAAAAATAGACCGGGAGTTATCTATGAGAGAACAGCTTAACTCAACCTGTGGCATGTGCTATGCCACAATGACATTGCAAAAAAGATTTTTCCTTGGTTCCCCCACCACCTCCAGGAAAACACTAGTCCAGGCGCTGATAATAAGTCACCGGGATTATAGCAATGCTTTGTTGGTGGCCACTAACACTTCGTTGGTGGCCACATTGCAGATGGTGCAAAATACCACTGCCAGACTAATATGCAACATGCCAGCCAGGTCACCTTGAGATGATATGATAGGCTATTTATATTGTGCACAGTTACTTCAGGGAGTGTCCCGGCGCAAAAGCAGCAAGGTCGGCGGGGACGGACTTAGGCTTGTACCTTCACCTCCTAGTCCTAAAACTCTGCACTGGTTGCCCATTAAAAAACATGCATTTTTTTAATTTTGCTGTCTTACCCATAAAGCCCTGTATCAGGCTCGGCCTGTGCATTTACAACAAAAATTGAAGCTTTACAGGCCCACCAGACAGTTAAGATCGTCGAATAAAGCCTTGCTACAACCAGCCGCGGTCCGTGCAGGTAACCGCGGTGGGGCGGAGTAAGGGGGGATTTCGAGGGAGGATGTGGAGGGAAAATTAAATAAATAATTACTTTTCCCTCTGCATCGTCCCTCAAAATCCCCCCTTACTCGACCCCACCGCCACACCGCAGTTACCTGCACAGACCGCGGCTGCAGACCCCTGCATACCTACTGCTACATTTGGTGGCACGGCTTTCTCCTATCTAGTGCCGTTTCATTGGAACACTCCCCCCCTGCATATCCATTCCTGGGCTAACTTCAACAACTTAAAAAACTGCTGAAAACATGGTTGTTCTAGAGTTTCTCTTTCTGGCTAATTACAGCGCAGCACCAGTCCCAGGTGTAGATGTATGCGCAGTGATCATTGCCAAAAACATTTAAAGAATAAGTTTAAAAAAATATTTTTTGTGCTTTATACTTAATATACCCTTTTTTTTTCAGGGACGGAATACGCATTTATTTTTTATTTAAGTATGTTTTTGAAAAAAAATTTATTCACTCAATAAAGAAAGTAATAATTTCTCAAAATTAAAATTCTTGCGTTTTTTTGTGAGTCACACAATTGTTTCATGTCTGTTTATGTATATAATGTCTTTCTTTGTCACTTGTTATAGATAATTGAATATATAATCCCAACTGCCTCGCCATAAAGATGAGATGTCCATGTTGATTTACCTCAAGTTCCTCATCATTATCTGAATATGGAATGTCAGCGTGTCCTTCTTCAGTCACAGGAATCTATCTTCTGTGCCAGATGTTATGCAGAACACAACATGTTATCATTATTTCAGAAACTATTTCGGGTACATATTGCAAAGCATCCCAACTCCTCTGCAAACATCTGGAACATGATTTTAAAAGGCAAAACGTGCTTAGCACGCGTGGGTTCGGATCCCATCCTCGTCGCCAATGTAAGACATGGCGTCATCAGGAGACATATACAGGGGCAACTTCAAGTATGTTTGTGTTGAAGCACCTCAGCCACCAATTGTCTGCTCCCAACCATCTGTCCCCAACATTCCAAATTCCCCTCATCGTAATATTCCATGGTTGTAACGTGGTGACATAAGTCACTAGGCCACAGTAGGCCCTATAGTGTTTCTCTGCGCTAAGTTATATGCTTCTTCTACATTTGTTGAAGGATAAAGCAAGGCTTTACTTAACCATGGTCTCAATGGATTCCCTATGTCACTTAATTGTACATACCTAAAAGCCATGTTATTTCCAGATGCCACCCCCTCATTGCTCGAGGAATTGCACTATGTCAAAGGATAATCGAATCCTGGGTTGATCCTGGGAAATGGGCACAACAATGTGTGAGGACAAGATCCGCACCACGCACCGTTTACACATCTATTATATGCGTTTCTTGACATAACAATGTCAATGGACCCATTCTGGAGATTTCTGAATGTATAAAACACCCCATACTTAAGATATACAAACGTATCAATGAATAGATCCCGGAGACCCTTGAAGCTATCAAAGCTCCATTGCTGAAGTTTAATCAATATATTCAAGATTCCGTACTGAAGATTTGCAATCAATCATTGTGTTTCTCCAAGCTGCTCTATGTTTCCCTCTTTGACTAGTTCCTTCAAAACGGACACATGACTCTTTCAGTCTCCTATTCCGTTCAACTATGGCTCTTATGAATCATCTTGGTACCTAGCTAGCGCTATAATAAATGTCTACTATACTTGTTATCTATGGGGTCATTACAATATCAGTTGGAAAGGCTCCGAATGGCATTTGGTTTGCCGAATCCGATTCAGAACCTGTCTTTCTGACCGATTGGGAAAGCCTTCTGATTGATCGATTACGATAGTCGGAAAGTGTTCGGTTTTCCTGACTCGGATCCGACTCGGTTCCAAATGGCATTCTGAGAAACCGAGTCATTTGATGTTGACTAGTATAGGTCTACGGACCACATGTCCAACCAACGTATTACGATGTCTGATTAGGACAGCCTTTCCGAATCGGTTGTTATGACACAGATCGGCTGTCGAAATTTGATTTTGGGGGCCCGTAGCAAGCCACTCTTCCATGGGTCCACTCTTTCAGACCATACACTGGCAACAAGGGATTCCTGCCACAGGGTGTACGATTTTCCCCACCCACCCCTTTCTTCAATGGGAGCCTGTGTAATCGGTCGGAACACAGGCTCCCACTGAAGTCAACGGGAGTCCAACCGAACGATGTTCGGAACCATCGCAATTGGTCGTTCGGACTCACTGAATCAGATTCGGTTGGAAACCATTCCGAGACCGATTCGGTTGGAATGCTTTCCGACTGACATCGTAATGTGGCCCTATGTTGTGAACATTTACTGTTGTGAAGCGCTCGGACTCAGATGCTCTGTATAGACTTGCTATCTTTGATATGAACATTTACTGTTGTAAAATGCTCTGATACACTCGGGTCTAGCTAGTGCTATATAAAACTCTCAAATAAGTGAATAAATATATATTGTGCGTTGCTGTTTCCTCATTGGCTCGTGGTGCTCTCAATGTTACATGGGTACGGTCGAACACACCCATTACGAAATCCTGATATTAAATACCATTCTGCTTTAACATTGTTGACTGTCTGCGGTTCCCATGGGAATTTAATACCTTGTGGCACTATTTCCAGTAAGACTGGTAATACTTGTTACAAAACTTTGCAAAATGTGGGTTGTGCCATAGCACCAACGGTGCCCCCTGGTGCCTGGAATCCACCTGTCCCAAGAAACTGCAACACTGGGAGTAATTTCATTAGAGGTGCTAAAATATTTTTTAACTTTTATGCAAATTCCCTGGGTCCCTGAGCAGGTGGAACTTTTCTGTGCTAACTGCACCAGTTTTGAATCTGAAACACAGCAACTTGTAATTGAACTCTTGATTCCACACCCGAATTTACCCCACACATTTTACCATGGGAGGTAAAAATAGATTTTCGAGACATGTACAAACGGTGCAGGTTCCACGAGGTTCCAACCTCTGATGCCAAGTTGGAGCATGCTGTGTGTAATCCTCGTCGCCAGTGTTGTAGGTAAGTGGTGCAGTAAGCAGGAGACACAGAGGCTACATAGAGGGTCATTGGAAGAGACTGAAGGCGGACTGCAGCGTCATCTTCTACTTGTGTCCATACGTTGGTCAATGTGCAGTCTTGTGCATAAGACTATGTGTTACACTTTGTCGGTGGTCTCTTGTGAGCCGCCTGATGAATCGTCTCTTCAGATGACATCAATGAGTTTCCCCAGAAGATTGGCACCACGCTGGCACCAGGCCACCTATCTCCAGTGCTCCGCCAGCAGACACTGCATGCCAGGAGAACCAAAGAAACCAAGGGGCATATTTACAAGGGAAGTGGCGGAGAGAGGCGTTAGCCTTCCTGGCTCAACGCCTCATTCCGCCACTTCAGAAAGGCAGGGCAGCACCATATTTACAAGAATATGGTACAGCCCTGCGTTTCCCCACACCGTTAGCGCTAAGTTTAGCAGCCTAGCGCCAACGCAGGCACCCTTGCACCATAGTGCAAGCGTGTCTGCATGCAGGGGAATATTGATAATGTGCAGGAAGGTCCCCCTTCCTGCACATAAACAATCTTTTTAAATGCTGTTTTGTAAATTCTATGTGTGCTGATTAATACAGCACACACCAGCCGCGGCCCGTGGAGGGAGTTCCGTGGGGCAGAGAGGCGGGGCGGGGGAGGGGCAGGGTGGGGGGGTACTAAAAACTGGAATATGGATAATTGGAGGTAAGTAAACAATTAAATAAATAAAACGAATTTCGTAGCGTGCGCTGCATTGCATTTTGCGATGCAGCGCGCGCTACGAAATTCGTTTTTATTTATTTAATTGTTTACTTACCTCCAATTATCCATATTCCGGTTTTTAGTACCCCCCACCCTGCCCCTCCCCCGCCCCACCTTTCCGCCCAATGGAACTCCCTCCACGGGCCGCGGCTGGCACACACAGATGTTGCAAAATGGCATTTTAATAAAAGTATTGTTTATGTGCAGGAAGGGGGACCTTCCTGCACATAAACAATCATTCGCCTTTTGCTGTTTTCATGTCTGCTGCACAACGCGGCACACATGAAAACAGCAAAAAGGAGGGGAAATGAAACATTTCTCATCGTTGCGCCAGGGTAAGACCAGGTTTTCCCTGGTCCTAATTCTGGCACTGCCTCCTTTATGCCTCCCTTGTAAATAGGGGGCAGCGTCAGAATCAATGGGTATCGCGGTGGAACGTCCACAGCAACACCCATTGCACCCCCTTTCACGCTAAGCATAGCGTGAAAGGGGGCCTTATTTACAAGGCAGGGTTATGCCATGTTAAGTGGGTTAATGCCGCCTTGTAAATAAGGTGAAGCACATATTGCCACAGGAACGTCACTTTTAGTGATAGGGGCTTGTATATATGCCTCCAACTTGGTGGGGGGGACCTGGCACCCCCCCAAATGTGCCACCACGGTATCTGCTCACTCCGCTTGGCAACCTTCTTAGAAAGAATCCGGGTACCCGAACCAGGCGTGACCACCCAGAACAAAAGCTGAAATAGGGTAACTGGGGTCCTAAACTCACATTGATACTAAAATAGAGGTGGGGCTGAGGAAGGGGGGTCCGATCTAGGGAGGCGGGAGGTCCCTCATCGAATACAGAATGGGATAAGGAAGGGGCCGTGCAGCGGGAATATAAATTTACTCACTCTTGGCTTATAAATCATTGTATTGTATTGTAATTGCATTTGTATAGCGCTTACTACCCCTGACGAGGCGTCGAAGTGCCTTTTCGGCGAGTAGCACGCTACTCGGGGACCCATAGAGGATTAGTGTTGAATTAGTATAGTGAAACATGCAAGTCAATTTTAAGTGGTGGATGGGTTAGTCAGTTATTTGTATTCGAAAGGATAGCAGAAGGATAGAGGAGGAAAAAAAAGGTTTGTATTTATCATAGATCCATATAAACACACCCTCTAACCATCCCCCCCATTAAAATGGGTTGTGATTGGATGAAAGTGGAGTAAAAATATTCTCTTGCGGGGGTTTTAAATAGATGAGGTCACTTATAAGAGGTGCCTCTTTGCATATGGAATTTTTACCTCATTCCCTGGACAGTACATGGTCATTCTCTCGCTCATTCCTCTGATTTCTAATTAGCTTCCAGCAAATGCCAGCTGGTCCATCGCCCCCTGAGGATCACACAATCCTGCTGTGTCCTCCCTTCAGAGCTGGCTGGGAGGGCAGATAATGGTACAGACGACGCCATGCAGCAGGCGCATGCGCACACGTGCCATGACCTTTCCCCACATGCACTGGTCTCGGAAGGCATACACTATGCAAGCTTCACAAGCTATAACTGATTCATCGACTCTAACCCTATCACTGGTGGACTCTTCGGGGACCCAAGGCGGCTGTCGAAGGACTCCTGTATCTGTGACGTTGGCCCAGATCCACTAAGGCTTGGCGCCATCGCAAAGGGGCTCAAAGTTACACAGATTGAAGCATTTGTATTTACTTTAATTGCAAAATCTATTTTGCGCTGAAAAGGAGTCCTTTTCATAGGAAAAAATTAATTTGCACTGCTCTGTATTACTTTGCGTCAAGGGGAATTAATAATTGGTGCTTGAGCACAAACGCCCATAGGCCTTGGCGCAAGGCCTGATTTAGTGAGACAGCCAGACCGCTCTTTGCGTTTGAAAGTGATGCCTCTTTAAAGCAGGCAAAATAAATCATTTCTCCAATAAAAACCTCGAATTGCATATGTGCTGAAGTGCACAGCACACATACTATCATGCATATTTCTTGGTTTGTCTAGGTTTAGGAATTTGTACTTGAAGTGTCTGCTCACAATACAAATCTTTAGCTTGGCAACTCACGCTCACCTTGGCACCATGTTGCCAGGGCGTGCCTCGTGCCAAGGGAGCCTAATTAGAGTGCCAGAGCAAGGGGTGGCGGCAGCAGCTGGTCAATCTTAGCAGCTATGGCTCTAAACTATACTATGCACTTATAGAGCGCATGACTACCCAACGGGCTTCCAAGCTCTATGCTTACTCTACTAGGCACTTATAGAGCGCATGACTACCCAATGGGCCTCCAAGCTCTATGCTTACTCTAGTAGGCACTTATAGAGCACATGACTACCCAACGGGCCTCCAAGCTCTATGCTTACTCTACTTGGCACTTATAGAGCGCATGACGACCCAACGGGCCTCCAAGCTCTATGCTTACTCTACTAGGCACTTATAGAGCGCATGACTACCCAATGGGCCTCCAAGCTCTATGCTTACTCTAGTAGGCACTTATAGAGCGCATGACTACCCAACGGGCCTCCAAGCTCTATGCTTACTCTACTTGGCACTTATAGAGCGCATGACTACCCAACGGGCCTCCAAGCTCTATGCTTAGTATACTATGCACTTATAGAGCGCATGACTACCCAACGGGCCTCCAAGCTCTATGCTTAGTATACTAGGCACTTATAGAGCGCATGACTACCCAACGGGCTTCCAAGCTCTATGCTTACTCTACTAGGCACTTATAGAGCGCATGACTACCCAACGGGCTTCCAAGCTCTATGCTTACTATACTAGGCACTTATAGAGCGCATGACTACCCAACGGGCCTCCAAGCTCTATGCTTACTATACTAGGCACTTATAGAGCGCATGACTACCCAACGGGCTTCCAAGCTCTATGCTTACTATACTAGGCACTTATAGAGCGCATGACTACCCAACGGGCCTCCAAGCTCTATGCTTACAATACTAGGCACTTATAGCGCGCATTACTACCCAACGGGCCTCCAAGCTCTATGCTTACTATACTAGGCACTTATAGAGCGCATGACTACCCAACGGGCCTCCAAGCTCTATGCTTACTATACTAGGCACTTATAGAGCGCATGACTACCCAACGGGCCTCCAAGCTCTATGCTTACTATACTAGGCACTTATAGAGCGCATGACTACCCAACGGGCCTCCAAGGTCTATGCTTAGTATACTAGGCACTTATAGAGCGCAAGACTACCCAACGGGCCTCCAAGCTCTATGCTTACTATACTAGGCACTTATAGAGCGCATGACTACCCAACGGGCCTCCAAGCTCTATGCTTACTATACTAGGCACTTATAGAGCGCATGACTACCCAACGGGCCTCCAAGCTCTATGCTTACTATACCAGGCACTTATAGAGCGCATGACTACCCAACGGGCCTCCAAGCTCTATGCTTAGTATACCAGGCACTTATAGAGCGCATGACTACCTAACGGCCCTCCAAGCTCTATGCTTACTATACTAGGCACTTATAGAGCGCATGACTACCCAACGGGCCTCCAAGCTCTATGCTTACTATACTAGGCACTTATAGAGCGCATGACTACCCAACGGGCCTCCAAGCTCTATGCTTACTATACTAGGCACTTATAGAGCGCATGACTACCCAACGGGCCTCCAAGCTCTATGCTTACTATACTAGGCACTTATAGAGCGCATGACTACCCAACGGGCCTCCAAGCTCTATGCTTACTATACTAGGCACTTATAGAGCGCATGACTACCCAACGGGCTTCCAAGCTCTATGCTTAGTATACTAGGCACTTATAGAGCGCAAGACGACTACCCAACGGGCCTCCAAGCTCTATGCTTACTATACTAGGCACTTATAGAGCACATGACTACCCAACGGGCCTCCAAGCTCTATGCTTACTATACTAGGCACTTATAGAGCGCATGACTACCCAACGGGCCTCCAAGCTCTATGCTTAGTATACTAGGCACTTATAGAGCGCATGACTACCCAACGGGCCTCCAAGCTCTATGCTTACTATACTAGGCACTTCTAGAGCGCATGACTACCCAACGGGCCTCCAAGCTCTATGCTTAGTATACTAGGCACTTATAGAGCGCATGAGTACCCAACGGGCCTCCAAGCTCTATGCTTACTATACTAGGCACTTATAGAGCGCATGACTACTCAACGGGCCTCCAAGCTCTATGCTTACTATACTAGGCACTTATAGAGCGCATGACTACCCAACGGGCCTCCAAGCTCTATGATTACTATACTAGGCACTTATAGAGCGCATGACTACCCAACGAGCCTCCAAGCTCTATGCTTACTATACTAGGCACTTTTGAGCGCATGACTACCCAACAGGCCTCCAAGCTCTATGCTTACTATACTAGGCACTTATAGAGCGCATGACAACCCAACAGGCTTCCAAGCTCTATGCTTACTATACTAGGCACTTATAGCGCCATGACTACCCAACGGGCTTCCAAGCTCTATGCTTACTATACTAGGCACTTATAGAGCGCATGACTACCCAACCGGCCTCCAAGCTCTATGCTTACTATACTAGGCACTTATAGAGCGCATGACTACCCAACAGGCCTCCAAACTCTATGCTTACTATACTAGGCACTTATAGAGAGCATGACAAACCAACGGACCTCCAAGCTCTATGCTTACTATACTAGGCACTTATAGCGCGCATGACTACCCAACGGGCTTCCAAGCTCTATGCTTACTATACTAGGCACTTATAGAGCGCATGACTACCCAACGGGTCTCCAAGCTCTATGCTTACTATACTAGGCACTTATAGTGCGCATGACTACCCAAGGGGCCTCCAAGCTCTATGCTTACTATACTAGGCACTTATAGAGCGCATGACTACCCAACGGGCCTCCAAGCTCTATGCTTACTATACTAGGCATTTATAGAGCGCATGACTACCCAAGGGGCCTCCAAGCTCTATGCTTACTATACTAGGCACTTATAGAGCGCATGACTACCCAACGGGCCTCCAAGCTCCATGCTTACTATACTAGGCACTTATAGAGCGCATGACTACCCAACGGGCCTACAAGCTCTATGCTTACTATACTAGGCACTTAT
Organism: Triturus cristatus; assembly: GCF_964204655.1. Taxonomy (NCBI): domain Eukaryota; kingdom Metazoa; phylum Chordata; class Amphibia; order Caudata; family Salamandridae; genus Triturus; species Triturus cristatus. Next base: position 1,126,388,928 of record NC_140594.1, read on the forward strand.
AGAGCGCATGACTACCCAACGGGCTTCCAAGCTCTATACTTACTATACTAGGCACTTATAGAGCGCATGACTACCCAACGGGCCTCCAAGCTCTATGCTTACTCTACTAGGCACTTATAGAGCGCATGACTACACAACGGGCCTCCAAGCTCTATGCTTACTATACTAGGCACTTATAGAGCGCATGACTACCCAACGGGCTTCCAAGCTCTATGCTTAGTATACTAGGCACTTATAGAGCGCATGACTACCCAACGGGCCTCCAAGCTCTATGCTTACTATACTAGGCACTTATAGAGCGCATGACTACCCAACGGGCCTCCAAGCTCTATGCTTACTATACTAGGCACTTATAGAGCGCATGACTACCCAACGGGCTTCCAAGCTCTATGCTTAGTATACTATGCACTTATAGAGCGTATGACTACCCAACGGGCCTCCAAGCTCTATGCTTACTATACTAGGCACTTATAGCGCGCATGACTACCCAACGGGCCTCCAAGCTCTATGCTTACTATACTAGGCACTTATAGAGCACATGACTACCCAACGGGCCTCCAAGCTCTATACTTACTATACTAGGCACTTATAGCGCACATGACTACCCAACGGGCCTCCAAGCTCTATGCTTACTATACTAGGCACTTATAGAGCGCATGACTACCCAACGGGCCTCCAAGCTTTATGCTTACTATACTAGGCACTTATAGCGCGCATGACTACCCAACGGGCCTCCAAGCTCTATGCTTACTATACTAGGCACTTATAGCATGCATGACTACCCAACGGGCTTCCAAGCTCTATGCTTACTATACTAGGCACTTATAGAGCGCATGACTACCCAACAGGCTTCCAAGCTCTATGCTTACTATACTAGGCACTTATAGAGCGCATGACTACCCAACGGGCCTCCAAGCTCTATGCTTACCATACTAGGCACTTATAGCACGCATGACTACCCAACGGGCCTCCAAGCTCTATGCTTACTATACTAGGCACTTATAGCGCGCATGACTACCCAACGGGCTTCCAAGCTCTATGCTTACTATACTAGGCACTTATAGAGCGCATGACTACCCAACGGGCTTCCAAGCTCTATGCATAGTATACTAGGCACTTATAGAGTGCATGACTACCCAACGGGCCTCCAAGCTCTATGCATGCTAAACTAGGCACTTATAGACCGCATGACTACCCAACGGGCCTCCAAGCTCTATGCTTACTAAACTAGGCACTTATAGAGCGCATGACTACCCAACGGGCCTCCAAGCTCTATGCTTACTATACTAGGTACTTATAGAGCGCATGACTACCCAACGGGCCTCCAAGCTCTATGCTTACTATACTAGGCACTTATAGAGCGCATGACTACCCAACGGGCCTCCAAGCTCTATGCTTACTATACTAGGCACTTATAGAGCGCATGACTACCCAACGGGCCGCCAAGCTCTATGCTTACTATACTAGGCACTTATAGAGCGCATGACTACCCAACGGGCTGCCAAGCTCTATGCTTACTATACTAGGCACTTATAGAGCGCACGATTACCCAACGGGCTTCCAAGCTCTATGCTTACTATACTAGGCACTTATAGCGCGCATGACTACCCAACGGGCCTCCAAGCTCTATGCTTACTATACTAGGCACTTATAGAGCGCATGACTACCCAACGGGCTTCCAAGCTCTATGCTTACTATACTAGGCACTTATAGAGCGCATGACTACCCAACGGGCTGCCAAGCTCTATGCTTACTATACTAGGCACTTATAGAGCGCATGACTACCCAACGGGCTTCCAAGCTCTATGCTTACTATACTAGGCATTTATAGCGCGCATGACTACCCAACGGGCCTCCAAGCTCTATGCTTACTATACTAGGCACTTATAGAGCGCATGACTACCCAACGGGCTTCCAAGCTCTATGCTTACTACACTAGGCACTTATAGAGCGCATGACTACCCAACGGGCTTCCAAGCTCTATGCTTACTATACTAGGCACTTATAGCGCGCATGACTACCCAACGGGCCTCCAAGCTCTATGCTTACTATACTAGGCACTTATAGCGCGCATGATTACCCAACGGGCCTCCAAGCTCTATGCTTACTATACTAGGCACTTATAGAGCGCATGACTACCCAACGGGCTTCCAAGCTCTATGCTTACTATACTAGGCACTTATAGAGCGCATGACTACCCAACGGGCTTCCAAGCTCTATGCTTACTATACTAGGCACTTATAGCGCGCATGACTACCCAACGGGCCTCCAAGCTCTATGCTTACTATACTAGGCACTTATAGAGCGCATGACTACCCAACGGGCTTCCAAGCTCTATGCTTACTATACTAGGCACTTATAGAGCGCATGACTACCCAACGGGCTGCCAAGCTTTATGCTTACTATACTAGGCACTTCTAGAGCGCATGACTACCCAACGGGCCTCCAAGCTCTATGCTGTGTTTCCCCCATTAAGAATTTAGTGAAAAAATGAGTAAATCTGCCAATGGTGTAATATTGCACCCCCCCTGCCAATGGAGTCACAGTTGATGATTTCTGTGAGTATCTGGTGAATCACCATTCCACAGAAATAGCTGTATCTGGAGTTGGGCCATGGTGCTTTTCAGAAAAATTACTTGCAAATTCTAAATCCTGAGAAAATTGATTAGGTATATAATCGGGTGCCACCAGTTGCTCAAACATTTTATGTTATATGCATTCAGGTCACATTGATCATAAGGCTTGGAATCTTGTAAATCACCCTTTTTTCAAATTGTTAAATCTCAACATTTTCAAAAATGTCTCTCTTGTCTATGAGCAGTGTAAAGGAAAAATAACCTATAACGGACTGGAGCCAGGTTAGGGCGGGGCTGGGCTCCTTTCAGAGGGAAGAGTGGATGGTGCGCCTAAGTGCGCATGGAGGTTTGGATGGCCGTCTTGGGCCGGCCAAACCGTCATGCACACTTAGCTTGTTCTCCGCCGGCTGTATTGCACAGCCTGGGTGGAGAACATGCACAGGCTCCCACTCCCTGTCTGAGCGCCGACCCACAGCACTAAGACCAATCACGACGCTGCTGTCATGATGACAGCAGCGTTGTGATTGGCTTAGGGGAGTCTGGGTGCTGCCGGGATGGAGGAAGAGCAGAAAATGGAGGAAAAGTGGCGGCTGGCCACCGACAACAATCAGGTAAGTCTTCTTTTTTTTTCTAAAACCGCCGCCACCATTCCCTGCCAGCCACCACTGTAAAAATGTGGAGACTAAAAAGGTATTTTATATTTATGAGAGGTTTGCTGACACGGATAGTACCTATACTTTCATACACTAGGACCATTCCCCACTGACAGAAGATACCAGAGCTCTCTGGTAATATATGCTTGAGTCTTTCGACTCAGATGGAGCAGCCTTTCTTCATTTCACAGTGTTTATAAAGCCTGAGCCGAGGTTTATTTGTTGTTTACAGCAGGAACAGGATAGTGTTTCCCTTCATTCAAATCAGCCAATCCTGGAGGACCAAAGGCCTAGGTAAGTGGCTTTCCCTTCTCCATCATTGGACCTCAGTGGAATCTATTTGCTTAAAACTGTGTACCAGGCTTTAGTTATCCAAACAACAAGGATAACAAGGCGTGAGTCTTCACCAGTGTTTTATTGTGCAACATTTATGTAGCGCTTACTACCCCTTTGTGTGGCGCTGAAGCGCTTGTCTACATGGGTAGCAGTCTAGGCAGTGTAGGATGCGTGGTTGGAGGTGTGTTGACTTTGTTTTGATCCTATGTGGGAAGTGTTTCCGTGTAGTGCGTGATGACCACAGATGTGTGGTACAGGGCGCAGCACTTAGGCGTGTGGTGCATGAAGAGGTGCGAGAGACAGATGTGCAGTATATGGTTTTCAGTAAGCTGGCAGCTGTTAGCGGCTCTGCGGGCCCCTGTGTGGTATTTCTTATGATCACAAGTGTTTGGGAACAGGGATGCCTGCCCTGCAATCCCTCTCAGACAGTAGATGTTGCAGAAGATGTGTCCAGGGGTGGAGAACCAGAAAGAGAATGGTGCAACTTTCTGCAGTAATACAAAGTGTGATGAGAACAACATCATGTGGACATACCATGCATAGAAAGTGAGTATGACGTGTACCATCACATGATGACCTTAATCACTTTCATGGAAACCTGAAGGCATGGAGTGTGAAGAGGTAGGCCTTCAGTTTCCTTCTGGCCAAGCGATCTGCCTTAGACCAGATGTTCACACAGACTAAGTTCTAGTCGCCTTCACGATATGACTTTGAGCCAAGATATTTCTGCTGTAACTATTGCATAACTTTAGACCAGGACTAGTTAACATAGCAGAGGCGAGTCGGTCAGCTTTGTCTTGTCTAAGTAGAGTCTCTAAAGGGGCTCAGTTTAAAATGAACATTTGCAAATCCTTAAATACAGATTACTCATGCATCACCCTAACCCTGCAGAGATCCAATAGCAGGATTGAAGGATTCAATTGTATTTCAAACCAGTGTTCACAGAGAATAAAACAGAGAAAAGACCCTCCCCTGTACCAAGTGTCCAATGGCCACCAGCCCAAGCCAAACCATCTAAGAGATTGATCTGTCCATGAAATCAATGCATGAACAACACAAAAACATCTGGAAATTGTGGCATGGGCCAAGGGCTCCATCTGGGTCCAAAGTTCTACTCGAGTTGTGCTTGTGCCGCTTCCTGGTTAAGGTGAGTTTCCTTGATGAGGTATCTTGAGTAAACAGCATGTTCGTGTGACATTAACATGTACCTTGTGTACATCAAATGCGAATGCCCACCTCTCCACATTAAACAGCTCCTGGTGGGAGCGCCTGCTGTGTTGTCACATTCTGATGACCTGAAGTGATGGAATCAAGCTTTCAGATGCCAGAAATGTACAACAGATGTTCAGACAGCTGCAGAGAGGGTACCAGGAGGGCCAAGAAGAAACATGGACATCAGACCACATGGTTATTTAATGAAGTCTGAATGGTGCCCCCTGCTGGCAGTGTGCAGGTAAGCACCAGTGCATGAGGCATTATTCACCACTGGGGCTTTGAGTGCATGGGGCAGTGGTCCCCGAGGCATCATTGGAGCTCCTGTGAGGACAAACGATTCCCTCGAGTTAGAGAATTTCTTTTGCAATATGGACATTTAGCAGAATCTTTGAAAAAGAAAAATACTTCAATACTTAAAACCGAATATTGTACATGAAAGAGGGACATACAAAAAAGCTAACACTCTTACTCCACCCCAATGAGAGACCGTGACCCAATTGCTGGAGAGCCAAGCGCTATACTTTCTGGTAAAGCTGGGCTCTTTGGTCAATGGTAGGTCTCTGGGAGGTGTTCGTGAACATGGAACCAAAGTTCATGGCTCAATGAACATTTATTTCAATGGGGACCAGAAAACTGCGAGCTCGTGAGGATGAGATTTAGAAGTCAGCACCAGAACTTGCCCATGGCCGCGCAACTTCAACACGTGTTGCACGTGTTACGAGGTTCCACTGCACTTTCCACCAAAACTCAGTGGACCCAAAGAACCTACCCAAGAATCCGCCCTCAAGTTGTGACGGAGCGCCAACTCAATAGCCTGGCCTGGCAGCAGCCAAAAAAGAGGGCTGCGGGGCAACGTCCAGTGCCTGATGTTGGAGCACTTGGTCTACGTTGGGCCCACAGCTGTTTCTGGTTAGAAACCGTCGGAACACCCCGGCCTCAGCGTGTATGTAAAGGCGCAGGGTTTTAAGGCCTCAGGGCAGGGGAATGGGTAGTCGGGTTTTTTTTAGGGCTGGGGGGTCAGGTCGTTTTCATGGCTGGGGGGTCCGGGTAGTTTTAAGGACAGTGCTGTGTGGGTGGGGTCGGGGTAGTGTATGTAAAGGGGCAGGGTTTTAAGGCCTCAGGGCAGGGGGAGGGAAATGGATAGTTGGGGTAATTGTTAGGGCTAAGGGGGTCGGGTTATGTCTCAGGACAGTGGAAGGGGTTGGGGTAGTTTTAGGGACAGCACAGGAGGTGGCGGGGTCAGGGTAGTGTATGAAAAAGGGCAGGGTTTTATGCCTCAGGGCAGGGGGACGGGAATAGGTAGTCAGGTTTTTTTAGGTCTGGAGGGTCGGGGTAGGTTTCAGGGCAGTGGAAGGGGTTGAGATAGTTTTAAGGACAGTGCAGGTGGGGGTTCGGGGTAGTGGTGACCTTAGCCATGCATACCCCCTTACCATTCATGCTTTTATCACGATATTGCATGGTAAGGGCATGCGTGGTAAAGGAATGGGTGGTTATGACTCATTCATGGTTCGGGCAGCTTTGTAGAGGCACACGTAGTATAGCCATGCATGCCTCTGTCATACAACCGTGTCTGGTGGCCATCGAATGGAATACCAGCACAGGGCACACGTTTTCTGAAATGCATGTAAGTTTGGAGCCACCCGCCATGGTTGGTTGTTCTAGGCGCTATCTGTGCACATGGATCCAGGGGCTTAGACTTCGGTGACTAAAACAAAGCTGGAGACTACAGACTGAGGGTCAAACACTGACATCCTGGCAACTACCTGAAGGATTTTCACACACGACATTTCTGCGTTCAGAAAGGACTTCACCAGGTCACGGGTTGGAACCGAAGGGGTCTTTCAGGTGAAGACTCTACCCTGGATTCTTCCCAACTGTACGGGTGTACAGCTCCGGTCTTGGTTGATGAGAATTTCCGGATCCACCAAAGTGATCAGCTCTCCAACAATGTTCAAGTTCTGGGGCTCTGGGAGCTCTGCCAATCACAGACTGCATCACCACTCCATGACCAGTTCATACCAGAGCTATGGACAGCAGGAGCCTCTCTTGGGTCTTAAATTATTCGATCACAGACAGCTGGACACATCTGCTGCAGATGAGGGAGGAAGGCCTGGGATCATCACTCTGAAAGAGGAACTGCAGAGAACTTCAAAGTTTCAGATGGAAGTGGAACTAACACCCTCGCTCACAAGACACTCTAACACTTTCAGTATGGTACAGGAAGTCACAGAATTCAAGAATGGGGCGTTCCCAGGTCAACAGCGACCTGGGCCGCCTTGGCTGAGCACTCCATCCTTTTTGGGGAATTCAAAATGGATTCCACTGCGCCTACTATCAAAATGGCGCACAGTCCTTACATATGCATCATTCATGGTACTTTACCAGAATATTGTGGTTGCTCTACAAAAATAGTGTAAGATGCCCCAACTGCCCGTCCTACAAATCCCATATAGAGAGCGTAGTAGTCACTCTCTTAAAACGGGTGCGACTGAGTGCACAACACCGGGGTCTCCGTCCAGTCAATGGAGCACCCTCAGTGTGCTTGCGTGATGGTCGGCTAGGGAGGAGGTACAGGGGAACAACACAGGGCACCAGGCACTCCAGAGCCATGGGAGGTACTTTCTGGCACAACCCAAGACCCTTTACACTACATCATGGTGGAAAATTAATTGAATGTTTTAATTTGTAGGATCTTCATTAGGCTATTAGGAAGAGTGGACAAAGTACCTCACAGGGGCTGCAACCAGTAAGAACTGTTTTGCAGCCTAAAGATTAGGGGGCAGATTTACAAGACCCTTGCGCCACTTTTGCGTAACTTTAAACATGGGAAAAGTGACGCAAAAGTGGCGCAAAGGGCTTGTACATCTACCCGTAGGTGTTTTCCCTGCACTGTGTTCAATGCCACATTCACAGAGGGCCATTAACAGCCCCACTCATCAAATATTAATGTCTCTAGCTTCATGGGCGTGTTCTAATAAAAGAAAAGAGTCCAGCTGAGCAGGGAGGGATCATTTGCATCTAGTGGGCAGTGATGCTGTAGCCAGAGGGTGTAATGCCAATAAGTGTGTAAAAGAAAAAAACATACATTTCTGTAACAATTCAAGACCAGTGAATGGGCCTAAGGGGAGATGTGGGGGATGGAAAACCAAGTTTAATCTTTGAAATGAAGGCAGGCTGGAGGTGCAATGGGTGGCGCCCTCTGGCCGGTTCAGAGAACTAAAGTGACCCTGATGCTCTGTAACCGAGGAGATTGTGATCATGACTGAGCTGGTAAAGGATCAGAGGCCAGCATTTCAGAAGGGTTTGCTGCTGATTCCTTTTTTTGCATCAAGCACTGGAAGGTCCTTTCTGGAAGGGACGAGGTTGTCAAACATTGCCTGCCTTTATTTGTAAGGAAGTGTTTGCTCATTTTCTTCCTTTTATTAAGATCATCTCTTCGGGGCTTTCTTTTCTCTGCGAAAGAGAAATTAAATGCAAAAGTGTATCTTTAGAGGAAGAGGAAACAGGAAGTTCCGAGGCTGACTCATTGTTTTTCCACTTTCACTTCCTTCTCAGTGGGCGAGCAGGAGGCGAGCAGGAGCCCTGTCGCATGCCTGCTTCTGCAGCTGCGCAGTAGAGAGCTTGCAAGAGAGCAGCTCAAGGACAGAATATAAACAGTGTATGCACCCGTCAAGCCCACCTCTAGCTGCCATTCCCCTTCTGCATTCTATGCAACATTTGACAGATCTAAAATCAACACCAGAGTAGGTCACAGTTAGACCTGTCAGCCCTAGGGTGGTCTTACCCCGCATTTTTTTCCATTTCTGCCTCAATTTTTACCACCATCTTTTCTTGGACATAGGACTCTGGGCACCTTACCGCTGCTGGACAGTGCTGAGGTGCAGGTGCTCTCTCCTAACAATATGGTTGCCAAAGGCCCCTGCTACTGCGGAGTGGCCACTGTCCTTCTGTGCGCTAGTAGTTGGGATCAGGCGGGGACATAATGCTACTGTAACCCTGGGCGTCCCGCCTCTTGTCACCAGAGAAGCCACCACAGAGTCCCCAGAGCCTTCCAGAATCTTCCCACCCCCCAGGCTGGCGCCAGATCTTACCGCCTTTTTGTAGGGTCACCTGACCTAGGGGTATAAAGGTAAGGAGCGCGAGAGGAGCGTTGCCAGGAAGCCGCGTTCCGATTGGCTCCCTGCCCCCGAGTTGAGCAGGGAGCTCGGAGCCGCCTAAGAATCAGAGGAAAGGGAGCTCACCGGCGAACTACCCGAAGGCGGAGGAGTGACCCACCCTCCCCCCAGCCGAAGCCCTGAGTGAGAGAGCAGCGGGCTGACTGGGGGTAGGGGCGTCCCGTGCCTGCTAGAACTGGCGCTGAAGCAGCGGCTGAATTCCCTCCCCCGAGATTAAGGCGGTGAGTGAGGGAGACCTGGGGCCTGCGCACACGCGGAGGCCCCGTCCACTGCCCGAGAGGAGGCCCCAGGGGGATCCTGGGGCCTGAGCACTTGTCATCTGACTCTCAAACACGCATAGGAACTGTCTGGGAGCTGTCTCCTGCCACCGGGCCCTCTTTGAACCGGTAGTGAATTTCTGCCTGGGGATTGCTAGCTATTGGCAATGTAAGCCTGCCATAGACCTGCTACCTGCATGACCTACTTGACTAGGCCTGGTTCTCATGTTGAATATATGCAGCAGGAGACATATATTGATACCACACATGCATAAGAAATGTTACCGGTCTTGAATCCGCACATAAGAAATGTTGCCCTTATTGAATATGCGCATAAGAAATGTTGCCCTTATTGAATATGCGCATAAGAGATGTTGCCATTATTGAATGGGTACATAAGAAATGTTGCTCATGTTGTTTGCATACCTGCCTCAGAGTTGTTCCTCGTGCTACATATTTGAATGAGCTGTAATACATGCACTGCATAGGAAATGTTACCTGTATTGCCCTGGGGTTACCAGAAACCCTCTAACCTGGTTACTGGAGAATCCTATGATATCTGCTCTTACAAGACATAGATAAAGATACTTGTTTTTGGTAAATGGAACTGGAGTGGTGTCTCTTTATTGTGTGTGCTTTACTGGGCCAGTGTGAGTGTGTGCTGCACAACTACTTCACACATAGCTTCCGGAGTGCCTTCCCGCCTCGCGCCAAGCAACCGCGTCGGAGTCGGTGGTCCATGGGACCTTCCGGGTGTAACAGTCACAAAAAACACATTTATGGGCAATGTAAGGCGACAAAAATAACAAATACCAATTTGTGGGAGAAAAATAAAAACATCAGTGACACAAAGAAAAAAGCGCAAGCAAACATAAAAGGCTTGATTCACAAAGGGCCTCTGCACTCATGGCGGAGGCCCCTGCAGTTATTGGGGGGTGTTCGCACTCATGGCGGAGGCCCGCAGTCATTGGGGAGTGCCTTCACTCGTGGCGGAGGCCTGCAGTCATTGGGGAGTGTCCACAGTCGTGGCAGAGGCCTGCAGTCATTGGGAAGTGTCCGCACTTGCGGCAGCGGCCTGCAGTCATTGGGGAGTGTCCGTACTCGTGGCAGCGGCCCACAGTCATTGGGGAGTGTCTGTCCTCACTCGTGGCAGAGGCCTGCATTCATTGGGGAGTGTCCGCACTCGTGGCAGCAACCTGCAGTCATTGGGGAGTGTCCGAACTTGTGGCAGAGGCCTGCAGTCATTCGGAAGTGTCCGCACTCGTGGCAGCGGCCCGCAGTCATTGGGGAGTGTCCGCACTCGTGGCAGAGGCCTGCAGTCATTGAGGTGGGTCCGCACTTGTGGCAGAGGCCCGCAGTCATTGGGGAGTGTCGGCACTTGTGGTGGAGGACTGCAGTCATTGAGGTGTGTCCGCACTCATGGCAGAGGCCCCCAGTCATTGAGGTGTGTCCGCACTCATGGCAGAGGCCCCCAGTCATTAAGGTGTGTCCGCACTCGTGGCAGAGGCTCGCAGTCATTGGGGAGTGTCCGCACTTGCGGCAGCGGCCTGCAGTCATTGGGGAGTGTCCGCACTCGTGGCAGCGGCCCACAGTCATTGGGGAGTGTCTGTCCTCACTCGTGGCAGAGGCCTGCAGTCATTGGGGAGTGTCCGCACTCGTGGCAGCAACCTGCAGTCATTGGGGAGTGTCCGAACTTGTGGCAGAGGCCTGCAGTCATTCGGGAGTGTCCGCACTCGTGGCAGTGGCCCGCAGTCATTGGGGAGTGTCCGCACTCGTGGCAGAGGCCTGCAGTCATTGAGGTGGGTCCGCACTCGTGGCAGAGGCCCGCAGTCATTGGGGAGTGTCGGCACTTGTGGTGGAGGACTCCAGTCATTGAGGTGTGTCCGCACTCGTGGCAGAGGCCCCCAGTCATTGAGGTGTGTCCCACTTGTGGCAGAGGCCCGCAGTCATTGGGGAGTGTCGGCACTCGTGGCAGAGGCCATCAGTCATTGAGGTGTGTCGGCACTTGTGGCAGAGGCCCACAGTCATTGAGGTGTGTCCGCACTCGTGGCAGAGGCCCTCAGTCATTCGGGAGTGTCGGCACTCTGGTGAAATCTACGCAATGAGAATTCTCACTGCAGAGATTCCACAGACACCACCACGACTGTGGGGCCTTCAAAACGGGTGCATTATAGAGATCCTGCCCCAAGTGCAGAGACTCCCCACAGCTGCGGAGCCTTCACCATGAGTGCAAAGGCCTTTCGAGAGTCTGGCTCAAAGCGAGGACCTAGTGTCGACAGATCCTCTTTTTGACATTGAAACAAATGGCTGGGGGTCCTAGTGCATGTACAGACATCCCCACATTATAGAGGGTAAAGCAAAATGGCTGCTCCAAAGGATGTAGAAAGGCTAAAGAATATTTTGCTTAAGTGTTCCCTAGGTCAGCCTCCAGGTGACAGGAGACATGTGATGCAGTATTCTGACATTTTATCCAAATATGTTTTCAAGACCACTGCTCCATTCAAAAGATTCAATAGATCATTCATTTCTCTAAAAAACAATTCATAAAAAATATATCTTATCACAGTTCCTATGATAAGGATACATTTAAGGATGCCGACAGGGTCATGTTAAGGTCCAGAGTTATTAAAAAGTGTAGTCTCAAGGAGAAATAAATGGCTTGTGGTAGGGTAGGGGCCAAGTTTGGGTCAGGCCAAGGTTAGTGTTAGTGAGAGGGTAACTCGCATGGTTAGGCTTGGGTAAGGATAACACTTAGGACCAAAGTTAGGGTCAGGGCTTTATTAGCAGTGAAGGTGGCAGGGGAGGTTTTCAGGCTATGGTCAGAGTTGGATTAGGGTTAGGTTACGGATAGGCACAAACAATGGTAAAGAATTGGTTATGGTCAGGCTTTTAAAACAAGGTTAGGGCAGGAGCGTGTGCAATGGTTAGAAAAAGGGGTTTGTAAAGTTATGGGACAGTGAATGTTTGGAACAAGGAGTAAATGAAATAAAGTTGTGTTAGTGTTAGAGTCCAGGTTAGGATCAAACGTTAGGGTAAGAGTTTTGGTAAAGTTAAGAGTTAAGTGTCTAGACACTTCTAAAATAGTTTAAAGAAGAATATGTAGAATAATTCTTGCATATACAACCAATTACTTTTGATTGTAATGCTCTTTTCAGCTTTAACAAAATGTGATTTTTTCATTGACAGGTTTCACTCCTCTCAGTGGAAATCGAACCATCTTCCGTTTTTACATTAGCCTTTATGAATCGTTCACCACGTCCCGGTTCTCAGGTATTTACTCATTAACACACTTTACTGTTTCTGATTTCTTCATTAAAGAACCACCACTTCAGGTAGAAACAAACATGCACTTACGGTCTTCTTTCTATGGTAACCCTTCTCTTGCAAACTACATGCAAATGGTAATGGCATCTTTTTGAGTTAAGTACTTCATTTATTCCACAATCCTCTGAAATATCTATCCAGGTGTAACTCAATAAGTTAATGTCCTTGTTCAATAAATTTCCTTTCAGGATCACCTCTATTTGAGTTACGACGCTCATCGTTAGACGTTCCATTAGAGTATTTTCCAGGCGTAATCGTTCGCGTTAAAAAGACAATAATTAAAAGCTCCCCTTGGACTATCCTTCCAGCTGTAACCCTTTCAAATAAGACGATCTTCATCAGAAGCTCTCATCAGAGTATCCTGAAACCCTTTCAGATAAGACGATCATCATCAGAAGCTCCCATCAGAGTATCCTCCCAGCTGGAACCCTTTCAGATAAGATGATCATCGTCAGAAGCTCTCATCAGAGTATCCTCCCAGCTGTAACCCCTTCAGATAAGATGATCATCATCAGAAGCTCTCATCAGAGTATCCTCCCAGCTGTAACCCTTTCACATAAGATGATCATCGTCAGAAGCTCTCATCAGAGTATCCTTCCAGCTGGAACCCTTTCAGTTAAGATGATCATCATCAGAAGCTCTCATCAGAGTATCCTTCCCGCTGGAACCCTTTCAGATAAGATGATCATCATCAGAAGCTCTCATCAGAGTATCCTTCCAGCTGGAACCCTTTCAGATAAGATGATCATCGTCAGAAGCTCTCATCAGAGTATCCTTCCAGCTGGAACCCTTTCAGTTAAGATGATCATCATCAGAAGCTCTCATCAGAGTATCCTTCCCGCTGGAACCCTTTCAGATAAGATGATCATCATCAGAAGCTCTCATCAGAGTATCCTGAAACCCTTTCAGATAAGACGATCATCATCAGAAGCTCCCATCAGAGTATCCTCCCAGCTGGAACCCTTTCATGTAAGATAATCATCATCAGAAGCTCTCATCAGAGTATCCTTCCCGCTGGAACCCTTTCAGATAAGATGATCATCATCAGAAGCTCTCATCAGAGTATCCTTCCAGCTGGAACCCTTTCAGATAAGATGATCATTGAGATTAGATGTTCATCATCAGAAGCTCTCATCAGAGTATCCTTCCAGCTGGAACCCTTTCAGATAAGATGATCATCATCAGAAGCTCTCATCAGAGTATCCTTCCAGCTGGGACCCTTTCAGATAAGATGATCATTGAGATTAGATGATCATCATCAGAAGCTCTCATAAGAGTATCCTTCCAGCTGGAACCCTTTCAGATAAGATGATCATCATCAGAAGCTCTCATCAGAGTATCCTTCCAGCTGGAACCCTTTGAGATTAGATGATCATCATCAGAAGCTCTCATCAGAGTATCCTTCCAGCTGTAACCCTTTCAGATAAGATGATCATCATCAGAAGCTCTCATCAGAGTATCCTTCCAGCTGGAACCCTTTCAGATAAGATGATCATCATCAGAAGCTCTCATCAGAGTATCCTTCCAGCTGTGACCCTTTGAGTTAAGATGTTCATCATTAAAATGTCCATTTGGAGGATCTTTTCAGGAGTAACCCTTTGAGTTAAGTCCCTCATCACTACCACCTCTTATTGGAATCTCCTATCAAGTTCCATTTTTACTAATTCCATGCGCATTATTTAAAATGTCATATCTGGACCCCTCCCTTATGTTCAAGTCATATAGTTTGTAGCTGAATGAGACAAACGGCATTACGGCTGAATTGTGGACAAGTCATAACATACGTCAACAAGATGACAAGGAGAAGCCACGATTGAAACTGTATTTCTGATATTTTTTAATGTTTGGATAAGAGATTTATGTGAGTGCAGACTATTGTATAACTAAAACGAATAAAACTGGTTTAGAAAAAAAATTCCCAACTTTAAGGTGTAAGCCACCACAGCCCATAATTGTAAGTGCAACCTTTGTTTGTGTTCCGAGGAAGAGTAAGAGCGAAGTCGTAGCTGCACTGTTTTTAGTTTTTCCTGTTGACCTAGGCTAATTTGTGAGTTCCAAGCAGTTTATAGATTAGCCGTCAGCGTGGCAGGTACCATATCGTTCTCAAGAACATTTGAATTAGGACTGCGGCTTCTACATTTACATGAAGGTGAGATTAGGGAAAAAACAAAGGATGCTTTGAACGCCTTTCCTCTTTTTGTTCTTCCTGCAAATAGACACCTACAATAGCCTACTATTTAGCGGCTAATAAAAGAGGATCTCTCTCAGTGAAGAGGCTAGATCCTCAATTCTGCTGTTGTGTTCGGTTGTAACCCACACTACTCGATGTCCAATGATTCCACAGCAGAAATATTAGATCGGCCCAGCAGTTACCAGGGACAGGTCAACACACCCAACAAACAACACAGTGTGGAAATGGGACACTCCTCCTGGTGATCAGTAGAGGAAAGGCTGGTGGCCAAAGCCGATAGTACTGCCCAGAGGTAGAAGAGAAAAGTAAAGAAATAGTGCAATAACATTGCACTAAAAATTATAAGGCTCGCATGCACCTTATTGATGACAAGTCTAGGCTAAACAGAAGAAGGAAAATACCCCTTGATGTTATTCCCTGATGTTATGATTGTCCAATAGCAAATAACCCCATAGAAAGTTCACCAAGGGCAATCCCAAAGATAAGTGCAGACAGCACTCAGTCCAAAAGTAAACACCCTAAAAAGCCTGAAATTACACTCACAATAAAAATTGTAAAGCAGTCGAGGTCAGAAATCAGACTGGCAAGGGTGTACTATTCAGACGGTCAAGGGGTTGCAGTTGTCACTGGTATTGGTGTATTTACCTATCTCTGGGGTTTTCTCTTGATCTCTGTCTCCGTAACTCTTTCTCATCAAAATACAGTATCCTGTTTTGACATCCCTCAAGATCTTTCTGCCACTTCTGATCCCGCTGAGCATTCTATCTTGATTTCTTACATTTCTTCACTCTCTTTAGTGTACATCTCTGATGCTGCCCTCCAGTGGGGCTCTTCTTTTCTCACTGATCCCACCTATGCCTGATCTCGCTGCAGCACAATCCCGTCTCTCTCGCGAGCCAACATGGCATTCCCAAAGGCTCCATTTTGGGCCTCTTAAGTTCTCTTTGTCAATAGCACCCACTGGCTTGCTGGATCTTTCTATCTGGCCTTTACTACCACTTGTCGGCAGATTTATTCCTGATCTTTGTTTACTTCTCCTCCTTTGAACACTGTCTTGAGGTGCAACTCTTGGGTCCAATCAAGATATCCCCCTCACCTCTAAAACATTGAAACCCGGAAATCTCCCACTTTATCTGCTCTCCATCTAGCCTCATATTATCCTCTCCCCACCCCCGATCGTCTACCACCGCCTTCAGCGGCTTGCAATCTTGGTATAGTCTTTGATTCTGCTCTTTTTCCTATGTTCATGTCCTCTACGGCCTCCTCGTGTTGTACAATCTTGGTAAAATGCTCATCTTTCAAGGCACTAAGGCGTCCTCTTATCTTGACCAGTGCCTCTTCTTCTTCCTAGCCTGCGGCCCTGTGCTCTTCCATCTCTTCTCTGAGTTTTCAGTTTTGCTCTTCGACTTTACCACCTTCCTCCTTTCGCCTCTTTCTCCTCCTCCTTTGTTTCTCTAAGATGGCTACTACTGCACTCCCAAATCCTTTTTGCTCCCCGTATATCACCTTTAAGGGTATTCATGGGCTTGTTCCGATGCTACCTCCTAATTCCGTCTCACATCCCCTGACCTCATCTTTACAGTCTCTCTTTTTATCATTCTTGCTACTTGCCCCTAAACCCTCGCTGTGGGTTCCGCCTCCTTCTGTTCTCTCCGAAGTATCATCTTCTCTCCTCCGTCTCTTCCCATGTGGTCTACTTTGTTGAGTTATAAAGTTCCCTTTGGGCATTTGTAGCAATTCTTTTAGTATCCTTGTACATCGCTTAGTTGAATTCAGTAAAATGATCATCGACTGCAGTCAGGACTGAAATTAGCCTCTTTCCGCCACACAAGTAAATTCCATATTTCTCTAGATTGATTCATCTCACAATATGATTTCACCAGAAGCTTCCCAAGAAGACTTCTTCTAGATCCATTAGTTTCTCCTCAGTATCCAAGTCTCGCTAGATCACTTCTCGTAACACTTGCCGATGAGTTCCTGGATGACATATTTCATGGTCCTCAGATCAGCAACCCTATCTTCAGCCACATCAATCCCTTCCTTCCATCTTTCACCCATCAGCCTTCACTCCGGGGTCAGATGGAACTTCTCTAGAGGGTATTTTCAGCATCCAGATCAACTCCAGGTTCAGGTTCAGATGTGATTATGAGAGGAGGCTACTTGAAGCACATGTCCTGTTGGGAGGTCTGTTGATACCTTCTTTGCCTCTTGGGTTATAAAGCTACAGAATGGTCAACCAATCGATCAATCTAAATTTATAAAGCACGGCAAATCACCCATGAGGGTCTCAAGGCGTTGGGGTTGCTGGACGCTTGGTGGTCCCCTGTAGTCAGAGAGGAGCTCTTTTTGTGAGATTAAAGTCTCTTCCAGCTCCAATCATCCATGCCTCTATGCGCGGTACAGTTTTCTATCGTATGACTGTAAAATTATGGGTCTTACGAAATTATGATTTTGCCAGCAAGTTGTGCGCACATGTTCACAACTTCAAGAAACTGCAACTATTACCACTATTGCAGAATTATTTTTTGTGGGCAAAAAATTCCAATTGCGTATTCCTTAAAAATGTGCTTTTGAGGGAATTGTTTCCTTCAAACGTTTCCTCCTTTTTTGGACATTACAACATATGAGAACTTTACAGAGCTTGATAAGTTTGCAAAAACTCCACAAAAAATACAAATATAAACTCTGTATCCTGAAACAGTCTTATTTTAAAATAGTACCACAAGGCCTTGTGAAAACTGCGCATCTCTTCTAGAGAACCAAAAACAACATTGTTTTCATTCTGTGCCAGGTACTGTCAGATTCCAGGTACCGAACCTCTGGTTTTGAGGGAAGAGTACCAGCACCTCTGTGTAGGTTTGCTAAACCTTGAATGGGAAAGTAAGAGTACGTCTCAGAAGGAAGCCGGAAACTTTGAGGCAGGTTGTCAGGTCCCATGTCATATTCGTCAGGGACAGATGACGTGTGGCGGCCAGCCCCAAACACAGGAACTCGCACTCTGGGTCTACTTCAAGAGCAGGCGTCTCCAACCGGTTGATCACAAGCTACCAGTAGCTCCCAGACACCTTCAAAGCTGATAGCTGCCTTGAGTTCATTTCTAAATAAGCACAGGCTAATATTTTTATTTTAACATCAAGGGAAGCCTGTGTTTACTTTACATTATGATGATCAGGCTGCAGATAGCAGGGTCTGATAATGAGCAGGGCACAGTCAGATTTATGGGCCAGGACAGGGCACAGAGGTGAAGGACTGAAGGATTTCACTCTTAAATAAAAGTCCTTGTGTAATCAATTTTGGTGTGTGAGAATAAATTGGAGTATGAGGACAAAATTATGTTTCTGAATGCTTTTGAATGGGAGAAAATGAAACTGAAAAGTTTCCTTAATGATTAACTCTTAGTTTTCTCCCGTTTAAACATGTTGCATGTACAAGCAGCAGGCCTTAAGCTCCCAATAACCACTAGACACCCTTCCATATTTATAACTGAAAAACATTTATTTTTTCCTAAATCGAAGAAAAGCTTTTCAATGAAACTAAGTATTAATGTTTTTCTCCACTTACAATTAACCCAAATACCTATTAATGTTATATGAAGCATGTTTATTCAATTAAAATTCCTACAGTTTAAACAAATGCATTTCTCTTTTATAAATATGGCATCATGTGTACAGGTGATTGGGAGCAAGATGCTTGCTGTTTGTTAATGTGACACGAGGAAATGGAAGAACATTTAAATGATGAGTTTTATGGAATCCACATACTCAAAGGCAACTCTTCAGTTTAATTTTGTCAATACAGTGCCATATTTATAAGTGAAAAATACAGCCATTAAGTGCAGAAAAATGTTCCATATTCTGAACATTTCTGCAGAACATTTTTCTGCTCTTTAAATTTCTCGCGTTTGTGTTATACATGTAATGGCGCCACTTATGGAGAAAGGTTTGTCCCTTGCCACAAGTATCTACAACACAGACTCTCCGTCACCCGTACACATGCATCCCACTTATATGCACAAATGTTCATACATCCCCAAAGACCACGCTTTCATTGATACACATGGCAGCCCTTTCATACTGCCCCTAGCAGCGCCAGACTGGCCGTAGCGGGCACCGGGCATTTCCCCGGTAGACCACCAGGGTAAGGGCCAGTTTTGGGCCCCTTGGGGCAATTTATGTTACTGGGGGCGGCAATCTCGGGCCCCCTGTAACAAAATCAGCTGAAACCAGGCCCTAGCAAACAACTCAGCTGCACACCCCCTGCCTCCCGGGGGGGGGGGGGGGGGGGGGGGCGAGCAGTTTGCCAGAGCCGCTTTTAGTTCCCAGTCCGGCCCTGGCCCCTAGTCAAAGTATTTTGCTCAAACCATCGTATCTGGCTCAGTGAACATTAGGCTTAAAGTCAGTAGGGCTGGGCGTGAGGGTGTCTTGCAACAATGCACCAGTTGCTCAGACTTCAGTCGCTCACAATGATTTTCACTGATCAGAAGTAGCTCTCATTACAGAAAAGGCTTGGGACCCCTATTTATGAGAGAGGGGACCCCAGGAGGCGTAGATTTACATCTGCCCTGCGGAAAGCTTCAGGGTGTGACAAGAGCCACAGCGTGAGAGCGTGTCCTGGTGCTGAAGAACCCTTCACTCTCAGAGACGTCCCCTCAGGACCCTCAAACGCCTGCACTGACGTATGTCAGGCGGTAAACCTATCAATAGCCTGTATTAGCTCAATTCACAAAGATGTTAGGGGTGCCCATGACACAGATCAAGAAGGCAAATTCATATTTGTGATTAAAAGAGCTTGGACTTTCCCTTATTAATCGATGCATTTAAAATTCCGCCACTGGGCAGAGTTTCCAGAGTGAGTACGTCTCCGAGCAGGAGTATGTTGTGGGCTTTCAAGAGTTTGGAACTCTGCGGCAGTCGCCTGTCCAAGAACCACTTCTGGACTTCTGTTAACATTTTACAGACGTCAGAACTTTGCACCAAACGTTGAACTAACAATTTCTGGCTTTCGCATTCAGGTTAATATGTC